>NW_010238039.1:10166-18452 GCF_000690775.1 Eurypyga helias | reverse complement strand
TCGTTCATTCATTGTGAGTAACTGGGATGTGACTCTACTTCCCAGGGACAAACCAGCTCCAGTTTGTCTAGCCCTCAGCCTTGGGAAAGGTCAGGTTTGCAGCCCTACCGCAGAAAAGCGAGGGGACGCGCGCTCTGCTCCTCTGCAACCAGAGTGAGAATAAAGAGGCATTTACCATCCTGCCCAGAGCTCTCCAGATACTCCGTCAGGTCGCAGCCGAACGCGCTCGCGGCTCCCTTCCTCTTGAGTTTCTGCTTGGCTCCCTTGTTCTTCATGAGGTTAGTCCCAAAAGAGGTTTGTCCCCCTCCTTCCTTGCCCCCCTCCCCCCGGCCTCACTCTGGGCAGCAAAAACCTCGCTCTTCTCCTCAGACCACCGCCCGTGTCCCGCTCCCAGGGAGCAACATCGGGGGTCCCGTACGGCGTCCAGCTGGAGAAGTAAACATTAATCCCCACCAGATGTTGGGTTGCTCCAGTGGCAGGGGAAGGTCAGGGTGAGAGGAGGCTCCCCAGCCGGCAGCAGCAGCGATCATAGCCCAAGCCCGGAAGGGTTCTCATCAGAGGGAAGTGGGTGGTGGACGGATGCCCGCACTGGAGATGGCAAGTTGGGGCAGGCGACGGTGGGGGCTGGGGGAACGCCTTTTCCCTCAGTGCGGTCCCGGGACCCTCCACGGCCACCTTCTGGGTTTCGTCAGCTGCGCTGTCGCCACTTCCAGTAGAAAGAGTCCCAGTCCGGTCTTCCTTCTCTCAGCTTTCGGAGGAGACTGGAAGTTCAAACGGACTAATGAAAAGGGACCAGGGAAGAGTCTGCACAAGGCTCCTCTTTGGCTCCCCCCCCTTCCCCTCCTCCTGCCTTCGGACAGTTAGAGGAATGAGAAACCAGCTTCCTGTCCTGACTCCCGCTCGCTCACTCGCTCCTTTCCTCCGTTTTACAAATCCTAGGATTATCCAGCTCAAAAAAAATGCTGAAAGGAAGTTAGCTGAGGAGGGGGGCGGAGGACGGTTTTTGGCAGTAAAGTGCGTGTGTGTGTGTGTGTGCGCACAAGAGGCTGAGCGAAGGCGGGGAGGGGAGTTGGGGGACAGGGTTGGGGACAGGGGGAGGAAGAGGGAAAGCCTGTCCTGACAGTCGACAGATAACGGACTGCCTGAGAGGAAATCACTGCGAGCTGAGCCGAGCTGCAGCCTGCGCCGCGGTCAGGCGCTTCCTGAGCTACCGACGCTCGGCTCAGAAAAGGCCCGAGACTGGGAGCCGCTCCAGTAAATCTCTGCCTCTGCTCCTCGCGTCCTTCCTCGCAAGGCGCCTTCCTGCCCTCAAACATGGTTCTGCCACTTCAGGATTCACCTTCCTCTACCAAGGCTGAAGCTACTGAAGTGCAAGAAGGAGCCAGAAAATTGGGAAACTAAAAAGGGGGGAGGAGGGAAACCTTCAGCTCTCTCCTCGCTGGCAAGCAGAAACAGATGCTGTCCAGGCATCTGAGTTCACGTATTTTTGAGACAGCTCCCAAAGAAGGCTCCCCTTGACCAATGAAGGAGCTTAGAGATAAGGAACAAAAATCATTAACAAAAAGAAGGGACATAGGACAGGTCTGCTCTTGGGCCCTGAGTCTTCCTTCCCCCCCCCACCCCAACACTTTTCCAGCCTAACCTTCAGTACACGCCTATCTCTGCTCATAAGAGCAGTCACTTGCACTTACTCCACATATTTTATGCCAGAAATTTAGACCTCTTTACAGGGCTGATTATGCTGGTGGGCTGCATGCTTCACCTAGGGAGGCAAACTTCGCTCTGCTAAGGCTTCACTGCCCCCTCTTGCTCCATGCCCAACATAACTGTATAGGTCTGGGTGAAAAATAAACAAACAAATGAAAAACAGGAAATTGCAGCTTTTCACCACAGATCAGAACAAAGACGTGGAGACTAGTTTTGGTCTGGAGGAAAATTCCCCGGGAAACAGGGCAAAAGATTCCCTTAATCCACCTCCCTCCTCAACCCTGGGGTGAACACCCTCATGCAGAGAGAAACCCCATCTCTTCCCACAGACCTCTGGAAAACCATCACCTCACCCCTTTATTTTGACAAAGGGCCATTTTTCTCAGAAATCAAGACCCTGACTGTGATCTGACAGCTGCCAAAAGCCATTCAGGTTCTGTCTGTTGGTATGGTAACTTCCCCCCACCCCGAAGTGCTGGATGCTATCACTTCACATACAAGAAAAAACATTGAGACCCTTAGTGAAGGACCTTGAGCAGTTATAACTCCCTATTGTGCAGTTTATCACCATAATTATCATCATTATCCCCGTTTTACAGCTTGCTGGCTGAGGATCGAGGGGAAAATGATTCACAGAAGTGTGCCAGAGAGATGTCTGGCCTGCCGGCTCCCAGCCTCCTGCTCCCAGGCTACGGGGGGAAACGGAGCTCTCGCCACCAGACCAAGGGTTGTTCTCACGGACCTTCAGTGATCACAAAACACTTCAAACTTCCTTGAATTTATTATGGGCCTCTCACAGCACCTTGATGTCAAGTCGGCACGCGGGATCCCTCCCCGTACCGGCGTGCCGCCAAACCCATCGCGTGCTGCGGTGCATCCTGCCTGCCTGCAAAGGGGCAGGCTTCAAACAGTCGGACAGACAACAGGACGCTCAGACCTGGATGTTTAGATTAGATATCAGTAAGAAGTTCTCCCCAGAGAGGGTGGTGAGGCACTGGAGCAGGGTGCCCAGAGATGTTGTGGATGCCCCATCCCTGGAAGTGTTCAAGGCCAGGCTGGATGAGGCTTGGAGCAACCTGGTCTAGTGGAAGGTGTCCCTGCCCATGGCAGGGGGGTTGGAACTGGATGATCTTTAAGGTCCCTTCCAGCCCAAACCATTCTGTGATTCTATGATTCTATGATTCTATGATTTTATGTCTCACCAGGCTGATGCTGAGTATGATGTCATTTTGGACCTAGCTTATCTTTAAGGTCCCTTCCAACCCTAATGATTCTATGATTCTATGATTCTATGATTTTATGTCTCACCAGGCTGTCCTCCCGCTGCCTGGGCAGCTGTCTGCCTTCTGTAGGAAGAGAAAGCCCTCTCCTTGCCCACTCGGGGAGTAGGCACGTCCTCCTGCACATACCAGCCCTCTCTCGAGGGGCTGAGCCCCAGTACCAGACAGGGGCCTGGAACTGCTTCACCACCACGAGTAACCACAGCCCTCAACTCCTCTCTGCAGACACCTCTCTCCCTCCACAAAACAAAGCAGGATGTTTAAACTCGCCTTGGTCTCCTCCATCAACCTTCATCAGACAGCATGGGTAACAGGGTGCACAGCCCCTGCCTGTCGCCTCTGCCCGGTGACCCACTGCGCCACACTGCTGCCCTCACCTCCATACCCCTCCCACCTTAGACATGGTTCCCACCCTCCTCCTCCTCAAGCCTACCCAAACAGGATGTTTTCAATAGAGTGGCTTCTTTTTTTAAAAAAAAAAAAAGCAAACAAACAAAATCAGTGCATAAAATCAATCCCTGCAGGCATATGGCTTTCTCACACCGCCAGCAAGGACGCCATGCCCCTAGGAGCAGTGGGGAGTGCCCGGGCATGGCCGCCATGCAGCACAGCCCCCTCCCGCCTCCCTCGCGCAGCCCTACTCCAAGGGCTCCCAGTGGGTCAGCCCATCCCCCTCGCCCCTTGGCGTTTCTCACAGACCCGTAGGCATTTTCGGCTGAAGGCACCATCGCCCGGAGGTGGCTCTGTGTCGGGTCCCTGCAGCGGCTGAGGGAGGCGCCATCTTTGGCAGCCGCGGTGGTGGGTCCCGCAGGCCGATGAGCACCGCAGGGACCGAGCGCTGCCCTCTGATTTTTGGGTTTTCTGGGCGGCTGGGCTGCGCTGCTCTGACCCTGACTGGGCTGAGGGCAGCTGATGGCTGCCCAAGCCCAGGCCACAGGACCACCATCAGCCATTGCTGCTGGAGTGCTGGGGGGTGTGTGGGGGAGACTTCCACCCCCCTGACAAGAAAAAAAAAAATATTTGAGGCACAAATCCTGTGAAGAGGAGCTAGAAACAAAACAGAAAGGATTTCTACTTTATGCATAGCGGCTGTCTAGGGCATTGCAGTTCACTGCCCCGCTACCCCATGCCGGGGTACCCCATGGAGAGAAGAGGGAGCCAGAGGAAGGAACTGGCCTGCCAGGCTGAGGGAAAGAAGGTGTAAGGATCTCCAAGACTTCTCCTTGCAGGCAGGCTGGGCTGTAGGGATGGCTTTCCCTGTGCCAGGACGAGGGTCAGTGAGAGGACAGAGGGGAGGTCACTGCAGGATTGCCCGCAGACCTCAGGGCTGGGAGGAGGAGGAGGAGGTCAGGTAAGGTGAGCGGGAACCAAACAAGGGAGTCTTTACAAACAAAGCACTTCGTATCGGAGCCTGAAATCGGTGCTGAGCCAGGGGATTTTTCTGAAGGAAAAGGGCAATGTTGTCCATAGAAGAAAAAAATAGGAAGTCTGGATTTGCACAGCCCAGTTTCTGCAATAGTCAGGGTGAGCAGCAGGGTTAAGGCGTAAGTCAGTGTTCCTCCTGGAAAAGCTTCCACAGATGAGAACAGGCAAAGCTGGAGAGGAAAAGAGCTCAGGCCAGAAGTATGAAGAACAAAAAGGAGTTTAAAGCTGAAACAGCTGGAAAAAAAGGGGGAATTTCTCACCCTCCTAGAAAAAAAAGAAGAAAATAGTGAGTCTGCAGAATAAGAGCAACACCAAGCCAAGCCAGAGCTCTCACAGAAGCAATCTCTCCATAAGGGTTACTTCCTAGTCCCAGCCACGGTGCAAACAGCACGATAGCCAGCTGCCCCATGGTACTGCAGCCCAGATCAGGAAGCCATGGCGCACTGCACTTACTTTAATCCCTTCCCCTTGAACCTGTAAATATAGGTCAGGATTTGAAGTTAGTCACAAGGGCCTGCCTGTCAGAGAGGGCCACAGGTTCATGCAGGAAGGTGGGCCACCTTCCCATCCTGCTTCGCTGCTGATCTGTGATGCTTCGCCCTTCCGCTTGAGAGTGGGTATGGCAAGCCAGCATCTGTGTGTGAATGAATGTCGAACGGATAATGATTTTACAGCTCTCTCCATTCTCATAGAGAAGGTATCGGTGACCCCAGAGGCAGGCAGAGAGCCTGGGGAACAGCTTTGGCCATTAAGCCTAAGCATTTCTTCCCCTTCTGAGAGCCAGGGGCCGCGGCAGAGGCGTCACAGAGGCTATTTCTGGGCACCCATCTCTCCCCTCCCCGCTGCGTTTCCTTCATTGTGTTTGAGCTCTTTCCTATCCGTGGCTTCAAAATCTCCACCAATCTGCCAGGCGCTCGAAAAAAAGGGGGGGGGGGGGGGCGGGGAGTGGAAGACCCAGGAGAGGGGGATCTGAACCCCTAAAAATAGCCCTGCCGAATACAACTGTTTTCCTGATACAGACGGTTCATTGTTAGACCCTGACACGCCAGCTCACCCTCCCTCCCCACCCCTCGACACACTCTCTTTCCTCTCCTGCGTCTCTCTGGCCCAGTTTCCTGTCTACTCCCATCCCCGTGGCCAAAGCTGGAGTGTATTGTGAAGCCTAACGCCTGGCGTGGAGGCTTTTGCTTCTTGGACTACACGTTGGACAGCAGACTATGGGGCTACCCTTCAGCTTCCCTTGTCGCAGGGTACCCAGCACTCTCGGTTCTTAATGTCACTCCATAGCCAGCCACAAGCCCTGTCTCACCCAGCTCCCACCTCCCTTTCTGCCTTCCAGAGGACACTCTCACCCCACATCATGACATACCTTCTTCTTTCTGTCTCTCTGCTCCGTGCAAGCTTTTTGTTGGCTACTTTGCAGACCCCAGCACTTCAGCTACAAACAAAGGGGGCACCTCACATCTGCACACTACCGAGCCTCCTTACTGCTGGCTGCATACCCACCATACGACCATGTAACCAGGAGGTACGATAAACCTCTGCCCAGAAGGGTCTCGTTATGAGCCTGCATGATGATGTGATGCCAAAGAAGGCAACCAGAAGAGAATAAATGGGGCATCCCTTGTACCAGGAAGGTTCTTTTTCTCTCACTCTGCTGTTTAGGGAACAGGGCAAGGATCTATGGATGGAGGACCAGGTGTAGTCACAGACATAGGAACAGACATACACTCCTGTCCATTCTACCTCCTGGAGTATCCTCCTAGATCCAGTGAAGTCTGAAGTACATAAGTAGCCTAATATAGCATGATATTCAGTTTTTGACTATACACACAGCTACAAAACATGCAACTACATTTTTAGCCAGACTGCCTTCTCCCACTGTTCACAATCATTTCAGAAGTGTCTTGCATACAGAACAACAGATGAGGAGTATATCTCCCTTCCCTTACTCAAACCACAAACTGGTCGGAACAGTGACGTTTGCTTAAGCCTATGTTTGTACAGCATCTAGCACAGAGGAACTCTAATTCTTGACTAGGAACCCCAATTGTTGTTTATTTAAGCAACATAAAGACCACTATAGAAAGGCTTTATGTCTCCCACTGTAAAACTGTACCGATAGTGCAATAATATATGATAGTATTATAAAACAAACAGAGAAAAACTTTACCAGACAAGCCACACAGCTAGCAAAATCTTCCTTCACCTCAGAGGCATGTTCTGAATCTTCTCCAAGCATCTTACCAACAAGATGACCCATTTGGTGAGGCAGGAAGGCCACAAACCTCACACCATGGAGCCATTCCAAACTCACACAGCCCTTTTCAAGACCGTGCCGCCAGCAGCTTTTTGGATAACATGAAAGAGGCAGCTGGCAGCCCTGCGCTGTGTACAAGCAAGACAGCATGTCATAGAGAGAGGTGACTTCCTCAGTGCTTTGCCTCACTGAAAATAACAACAATAAGGATTCCCATCAAACCAGGAAATGGATTTTCCTCCTTTTTTTTCCCCCTGATCAGGTAACAAAAGAGATCTAAAGAAATTAATTGACTTGCTTAAAACTACTTTGTGACTCTATAGCATAGCAAAAAGCCAAATCAGCAGCACCAATGAACTCGGGAAATGCCTTAAACATAAGCCCATAGCTTCTCATGTCTTACCAGCCTGGGAACATGAGCAACAAGCAGATTCTCAAGCACAGTCAGGA
Source organism: Eurypyga helias (assembly GCF_000690775.1). Taxonomy (NCBI): domain Eukaryota; kingdom Metazoa; phylum Chordata; class Aves; order Eurypygiformes; family Eurypygidae; genus Eurypyga; species Eurypyga helias. The sequence goes on along the minus strand of NW_010238039.1, from coordinate 11,330 downwards.
TCTCTAGGAGCTGAGAAAACTTAATCAGGGAAGAAAATCCTGATCTATCTATCTATCTATTTATTCAGACACCCATTGCTTAGTCACTATGTCCAGCACCTATACTACCACAGCTTAAGGGAGAGCAGAAGACTCTCAGTATGTGTTCCTCCACATTAGCACCCCCCTGGTTTTGAAGGAGGTTCCCCCACCCTTTATCCTATAAACACTGTTCTAGCAAAAACGAGAAATCTGTTGAGCCAGGGTCCTATAATGTAAAAAAGGGAAACTATTTACTCTCTCCTGCTCTCAATTCTGCCAAACAGCAGCATTGGTAGTATGCTCTAAAGGATCCCACATGCATAATTTCTGATTAGCCCAGCTCACCACCACTCAGAGGATGCTGACCCCCACACCCACTTCACTGCCTGTATTTCCCCCTTCAGATGTCCCTCTTTTATTATCCGTTCTACTAATCAGGTTGCCATGGGAGATGGAAGTTGTGGGTTAACCTGACTGCATAAAACCAGCATTCCATAGCACTTACATTATTTTAATAGCGATGCAAGGTTAAGGACTGACAAAAAAAAAAAAAAATCTCTGTTGTAAGGACTAAGCTGGAAGGGAGTTTGGGGGTTCACTCAAGCAATAATCTGTTTTGTTCACTTTCTGTAGAAAGGGCTGTTTTGTAATAATCTTATTTGTTAAGAAAAAAATACAAAAAGCTCAAGAGATACTCAGTATTTTAGGGATAAAAACTAGACTGAGATTTTTAGAATCAATTAAAACCTGACTTCTTTCATTCTGGCATCTTTTCTTGATCACTTGTGAGAATCAGTTTTTCTATGAGAGAGTTGTGTCTTGTTTTAGCACAAGCTTTCAACTAAGACTCCTTTTATTGCATCTGAATGTCTAGCACCACAAGGAAGAGCTCCTGTGAAGAATCACCAGCTCTGATGATGTTCTCCAGCTAGGACAGCCTGCTGCCTCACCCCTTCCCTCTGTCTCTAGCAAGGCAGAGTATGATTCAGGGGCAGGAAAGGGGAAGAGGGGAAACACAAGATTGCAAAAGCCACATGTCCCCTTTGCAAACAGCTGTGGCCAGCAAGGCCAGGTGTTCTTGCAAGTGGCAAGCTTCAGCATATTTGTCATTTCTTGTTTCTACTTACAAGCTTAGTCCCTGTA
>NW_010238039.1:0-10156 GCF_000690775.1 Eurypyga helias | reverse complement strand
GGGAAAGCACTGGTGGGTCTGCACAAAGGATCTCCTATTGTCTTCTCTGCAAGGCTGACTGTATCTCCTCTCCCTTCAAGGCTTTCTCTTCCTGCCTTGCACCACATCCCTCTTCATGGTCAGGCGTGTGCCTAGGTTATGTGGAAAAACAACTTGCCTTTCTACTGTGCTCTCCAGTGCTCAAGGAACTGAGCAGGGAAATCAGCTGTGTGGGTTTTTTTCTGCTGCCTGAGATTTGAGTGTCCCCTCTCTCAGGGTGTATGATATTAGAGCCTTCTGTACAGTCCCCTAGGGAAAGCCGCGTTTCTCCTTTAACTTTTCCTTACCTGCGCCCTGGCCGTCCTTGTGGGATGTGGTTTTTTGTGTGGATGGGCCAGGTTGTGGAGGATTTTTTAAGCTTCTTCGACACACCGGCTTTCTCTTCACCACTGCTTTCAGAAATGTCACCAGCCCTGCAGTGCTGTCACCAACATTATTTAGTTTGAATCCTACTGAGTCTCAACACCTCCAGGCAAAGGTGGCACAAAGTTGTCTTCTTTCCATCACAGATCGAAAGGGCTTGGCTTGCCTTCACTCTGACACCTCCTTGTCTAAATCTGTAGTTCAGATTATTTCCTGACTCACGCTGAAGTTATATTGGGTGTGAATTATAGCAGAAAGCACTCAGAAGACCTCAGGCTGCAACCAGTACTATTCTCTCTGTGCTTTGCAATTGCTTACACAGCCTAACAGGCTGCTTTCAACTTTCACGGCTAGTGGAGCATCGTCGTCGCTGGCCAGTGTGATTTAGACACCTAGAGAGCCCTGTCCTGTGTAACTGGGATGCCTCTAGCAGAACTGGTGTCTTTTCTCTAGCCTAGCAGGGAGGTTTCGTTATCTTTAACGTAAGCTTTGGCCAAGAAGCCTGGCTCCCTAATGCTGCCCTGCTATATTTAGCCCCTCTTCTTGTGTGCCCACCCAGTGCTGTTCCCCTTGTTTGTTTCCTACCAAACAATGAGACCTGAAAGAATTGCTTGGAAAGGGGCCAACGCTCTCGCAAACGCAACTGTCAGGAGGCCAAGCTATGCAACGGCCCTTTGTAACATACTGTACTGGGAAATGGGAAGCAATTGTCCCCCGTGCCTCGGCCTCCAGCACGGCCTTCCTCCCCATGCTAGGAGCACTGTGCCGTGCCCAGGGGTCTGTCTTTGATGAGGTGTCAGAAGACACGGGGGAGAATGCCAGGGGGCAACAAACCAGGGTGGCAAGGAGCAATGTAAGATCTGCTCTCTGTTCTCCCTCACTTCTAATCCGGTATTCCTGCCAGAGCGTGTTTCAGCAGCAGGTTGTTCCTGGAAAGCCTGTGCTATCTGCCCTGATTGCAGCAGAAGCTGGTCATGTACATATAGGGTTACAGGTGCAGGCAGATGCCCTTCTCACTCACCCCCTCCTTCTTTTCTGTGCTCTTGCGGTGCTCGGCTACTGATTTCTACCACCTCAGCACTGTAAGGGGAGGAAAACAATAAAGCAGCCCCAGCCCTACCTGTGAGCAGAACAAGAACCACATTAAGATGACTTGTGCTTGTTTTAAACAAATGGAGCCAACAGGAAAAACAAACAAAAACCAAATAAAAACCAAACCAAAACCAAACAAAACCAAAAACAAACAAACAAAAAGAAGTGGAAGGAAAAAAAGCCAGACAGAGAGAAGAGAGAAAATAGGGATTTCTTTAAGACAGAGAGGTCTCTGCCTGGTCCACAGCAGCCTAAATGATGAGAGCCTGGAAATTGCAGATCTGCATCCAAAACTGATTTGTTCCGTTACCTTTAGTTCCAACTTTGTTGCTTCTTTTGGCCTCCTGAGCCAAACCCTTTCTAGCCAGAAAAGGACATGTGTATCCCTGAGGGACGTTCCGGGAACATCCTTCAGTTGGATCTGGTTTGGGTTTTCCTTTAGGCCCATAAGCATTAGAGAGGTCAGAACTCACCCAGAAAAAAAAAAAAAAAAAAAAGACCCCAACCGGAAAGGATGGTGCCAAGTACCAGAATCAGAGCAAAATTTAGGGCAAGAGAAAATTCAGCTAAAAAAGTATTTGCCCAAACCATGCAGGCATCTGCTTGCTCCTGCCTGAGAAAAGGGTGTAAATCTCCTGTGGATGTGCCCCCAGTGCCAGAATGTCAGGCGCTCACTCCACTGATCACCACGTATGCACAGTTCCCTGGCAAATTTCAGAGATGCTGGGACGAATCCAATGGTTTGAGTTGTAGTTACGTAGCATCTTTTTTTTGCATCAATACCAAGTGTTTGCAACTTGGAACCAACTTTTAAGAATGGCTTAGGAGAACACACACTGGCAGGAAAACGGCGGCTGGGGGAGAAATAAGTAGATAATATTTTAACTCTGTGGACACACAGCACCAATTGACAGGCATTGTAGGACAGCGGTCTTAGGCAGATATTGTGTGGATGAGAGGAGAGTACAGGGAGCAATTCAAGTTTTGCAACAGGCAAATAAGGTGAAAAGGAGAAACTGGTGCGTAAGGAAAGGCTGTATTTCAGTCTGAGCCCTAGCAGACAGTGTCTATAGGACACGGTAAGCAGGACCCTGCACTGTTGCACTTCAATATATCACAGAACACAACTTGAATAACTCAAATATCACTAAAAAACCTGAAAGAGTCAGTTGGGGGTGGCCCTTGTCATAGGAAATAAGTCGGTTTCATATGCATTGGGTTTTCTGGGTTGCAGTATTATTGTCATACATAGCAACTGCCTTAAAGTCCTAAATCCTGGAGTCAGGGGATTCATTGTAAGAACCTCCGCTTTCAGTGTAAACCAGTACCAAAATAGCAACATCCTTCATTAGTGTACAGAGAAATTTTAAAGGCACAAACCCTAAAAGATCAGGGAAAAAAATAAATAGCAGGTCCTGATTCAGTGCACACAGGCTGGCCGAGAAATCTGGGATACTCTTGGTTCATGTTGCAGTAATAAAGGGGGTTATTTCATACGCGCTGTTTATTGCAGAACACAGATCCACTGTGCTCAGTGACTAAAGATCATTTGTGGAGCCTTAATAGTCAACAGGAAATTATATTCTCGTTTTGCCAAATCGTTTTATCACGATGCCATTATGAAAAGACTGTTCATCTATTTTAGTGGTTGCTTAGGAGATGCGAGAGGCATTGGCCTGCAGCCACTTCTCTCTTCTGCCTCTCCCCAAGACAGCGCTGCAGCCCCTCACCTATAAGAAACTCACCGGGCAACCCCTCTAACAGCCAGGGAGGTGTTACACTCGGGCTCCTTTTGTGACCTGTTGTGTGGCAAGGCCAGGTGGGGGAAGTCCTGCGTTCCAGTTGTGGTTTTAGCCTTTAAAAGAAATGGATCTTTCTTTTAGAAAGTGAGGCTGTTTGGAAAACTCACATGAAACTTTGATATAGTGTATTAAAGGCCTAATCTCACACTAGCAAAGTGAGGCAAGTCATCAGTACAAAGCCAAAGAGAAGTTTGTTGAAGTCAAAAAGCTCCTTTCCCAACAATTTGCAGCCTTTTCTGGAAGTTCTAGGAGGTTCTCTGGAATTGATTTGTTATTATTATGTTTTTGATTCCGTAACTAATGTTCTGACCAGCACTACGAAATTCATAGCAAGTTAGAAAACCAAGGAAGACTAGATTTTCTTTTTTAGTCTCAGTATAAATGAGATTTGTAAGGCTGAGATCTATTAGCTCTAAAATCTCCTAAGACCAAAAGAAACAATTCAATTCACTACCTACAGATAATACGTCCTTTCCTTGCTTAATCGGTTTTGATCAACTTGTCTTGTATATCCTGAACAGCTACTGTGTAGCTCATTATCTAATAAAAAGAAGAATTAAAATGCTGGCTTTCTGCATCTTAATCAAATTCCAATCCTCATCCAAAAATAGCTTGACACAAATCAAAGCAAAAAAAAAATAATTATCATGTAAATAAGCAAAGCCATTTACTATTTTCTAACATAACTAAATGCAAATTATGGATTTGAATAAATGTGAGCCATTAGATTGTTCTATTTACATGTGCAGAGAGCCCAGGCTAGCAAAAAGTTACCAAATTTAGTGGAAGGGGTATATTTAGTTTCGAATCAGGATGCTTTAATTACCAGCTAACAGGAAGCAACCCTTTTACTTTAGTTTAGTTTTGTTTTCTGGTAATTTTTATGAGGTTTTGGAAATAACTACAAATACGAAACATAATTAAAATAGATTGCTCCAATCATCCTTTTTTGCTATCTGATATTTTTAAATCACACCATCTTGAACAGACATTATCACACACCAGTCTTGCAGAAACTTTACAAATGCATTTCTAAGATACCCCGGTCCATGCTAACACACAGTTGTCTCCCTTTTAAATTATATGGACTACCCACAAATGAGTTTGAGCTGGATCATCTCCTCTTTTCAAGTTAACTTTTGCAAAAAAGTAGCTCACTTCCTCAAGTGTTTGCTGGTTTCGCTGGCTGTCTATGGCCAGAGCAGAAGTGGATAGGAGTGGAGACGCCCAACACTTGTGTGTGCTTAGTCTCCTCCAAACAAAAGAAAAAAAATAACATAACATCACCTTTCCTGCTCGCTATAGTCTAACACTACCTACTGCTTATTACAGGCAAGTGAAACCACAGTCCCTCAGTACCTGAGGGTTATTACATTTTTTTTCACTTGCTGCCTAAGCTTTGAAGTGCCAGCGCATCTGGGCACAGCTCCTGCGTCAGGGGTAGTTAGGCGCCGCATTTCCAGAAGACCTTGGCGTCTCTGTCACCCCTATCAGTCCCCTTGCTCTGCCCTTTCCTGGTAGAACGCTTCCCGTACTTCAGCTTTTCGTGCCGTCCTTGGGTTCCCAGGGCCCGTCTGTAGGCTGCAGAACAATAGCAATTGCTGAAAATATGAAATGGGAGAAAAGAAAACATCTTGGTAAAACACTCACACACTGGGAGTAGGATATAAAAACAAGAAGTGACAGCTCAGCTCTGGGGCCCCAGGATCTATGGGTTTTGGATAAAAGCTGCTTCTATTTTTCTTCGAGTCTTACCTCTTGTTCTGCTTCTGAAAAACGCCAATAAGGAGACAAATCCTCTTTGTCATTGCTCCTAGGAAGTACATTCCTCCTGTGCCAATACCATCAAACCTTCTATTACCGTCACATATTCTGGAACCTTCTCCCTTCTGTTATTTGGCTCATAGATCTCAGTGAATAATTTTGCAGTGAGCTGTTTATTCAGCAAATCTTACTTCTTTTTCCATTTCTGGAGTATCCCAGAGCATATTGCAATTTCTCCAGGTTTGTTATTATCTTATGTTATCTGGCGAGTTTTCTGCAGTTTCTTCCTCTCATCCATGGATTGACTGTGAACTTTGATGGAGACATTTGGCTAGTCGTGGTTTCAGGACTTCGTTCAGTTGTGATGAGTGAGACTGCACAGCCTGAGGAAAACCAAGAGCATAGTCACGTGCCAGTGTTTGACTGCAAAAAGATCATCATTCTTACTTTAAGTTGCTGTTAACTTTTACACCTGTATCTTCCACTAAGGGAAAGTGAATGTGAAAGAAGGATGCCGAAGGGAGAATTATTTAAATATACAACTGCACATCATTGAAGGGGAATAACTTTTTCATTATATTCAGAAAAGGATATAGCCTCGGATATAAAATTTGGAGAGAAAAATGGCGACTGAAAAATGATATTGTCAAGCTGCCAACAGTCGCTTCATTTCATTGCTATCCTGGGGCACCCTGGTGTTTTCCATGTCCCCATGCCAGCCCCTGCTGATTTGTTGTTCAGTTGCAGGAGGTGACTCTGAAGGCAAGCGGAGCAGGTAGTCACACAGGAAAAAACCAAAATGATCCTTCCTCTAAACGCCGTGGGGGTGTGGGTTACCGTGGTAAGGAAACCCCATGAAAGGGTGTCCCAACAGTGGTGTAGTATGAAGGAGGGCCCTTGAAGGGACGTGCTTGTCTTGGCTGCTCTCCTGGGCTGTGTGCTGGCCCCACCTTGCTGTAATGAAAGGGTTGGTGGAAAGCACAGGTTTGCTGCAGGCACCCGTCACCCCTGAACTCCTTAATTTACCTTTCCCGTGAGGGAAGGGGGTGGAGAGGAATAGCGACAGTTTCTTTGAACAGGCACAGACCAAGAGACAGAGTACTCTGGTGAAAAAGGAGAAAACAAGGGGACTCCACCCTTTTACCACAGAAACGTCTCAACCACATCCCAAACCCCAGCTAGCTACAGAGTTCTTCCTCGCATTGAGAAGCAGGCCGGAAAGGGAGCCAGGAGAAGTGGGATGTACAGAGACCCAGAGATATTTTTAAACGTGCTGGAGGTCTGGTTGCATAGTTTTGGCCTGGTTTTGTTGGCACAAGGCCCTTTCTTCCCTGGTTGTGATAGATCACACTTGCTGAGGAGGCCCTCCTCGTGCATCGAGATGAAATTTTCTGGCTGACAAGATAGCTCTGGGGACCAATAACCAGACCCAGCAGCTTTTCTAACTGTGTTTTTCCTGCAGCCTGTTTGCTTCAGGAGTCCCTCATCTCAGACGTGTTGTTCCATGCACAAAAGCAGGACTGTCAAGGGGGATCTGCTGTGAGCCTTCAGACACTGTCACAGGTTCGACTGAAGGACTTCAGGCCAAGACAGTCTTTCCTTCCCACACAGCTTTTCAGCCGGGGCCTCCGTTCCCCATGCAGGTGGCAGACCACCACCATGCCGTGTTTGACAGACCCTCTGTCCTTACAGAGCTGTGCCTCTGGGCCCCTTGCTGGCTCGCTGGTCACAGAAGAGGGTCGTGGGAGGTACTGAGGAGCACCAATCCAATAAGGCACATGAGCCATGACTAAATGTTGTTTGCACACTCAGCGTATGTGGAGGATGGACCAGGAAAAGGATTGTGGCTGTATGCAGGGAGGGAGTTTGAGCACCCTTGCTAAACAGGAAGGTCAAAAAGCGGTGATGAAACCCTCCCGATTAGGCAGTGGAGGGAGCACACGCCTGTGCTGGCTCTGCACGCGGTGTACCTGGTCACCCTTGATCCACTGGAAGATGAGGAGGAGGAACTGCGGGCAGGAGGGGCCCAGCCACTTCCCCACCCAAGTGAGGGCTGAGCTGATCACAGCCCATGTCATGCTGCGGTGATGGGATATATTGTGGTGATGTGGGACATCCTGTGACACAACTTGTGACAAAGCCAAGAAAGATTAAAAGTGCTAGAGAAGAAAAGCCTTAGTGTGTTTATTTTTGGTAGAAACAGGAAGGATGCTGGTGAGGCTAAAAAGAGCCCAAGCGGCCCTTTCAGAAGCCTACACCTAACAAACTATGTGTTTTCCTACACATGGTAAAGGCAGGATTTCATCCTTTACGTAATAGCTTTCATGGAAGAGGCATTTAGTTAGATGGGAATTTCTTCACCTCCTGCTGAGAAGAAACCCCTTCGGGGTGGGAACAGAGCTGTCGTTTAATCACAAAGGTGATGAAAAGAAACACGCATCTGAGAAATCAAACACGTGGGAGGTAGCGAGTTCAAACCTGGCCAGAGTAACAGTGCCATAGACCTTTCCCAACAAAGGAAAAACAGGATTTCTAATAAACACCCTTCATTAGGGGCTTCAGTGTTCAGCTCTTGGGAAAGGGAGCACCCCCACCTCTTCCAAATGAAGCCACTCGAATGAATCAGCTGCTCTTGTGAGTTCTGTTGTGTGCAGGGGCATCCCTGATCCAAATGCTGATCACGACTTTTATGCTTCTCATCCAAGCACTGCTAGAGCTTCCGTCAGCAGCTAAAGGCTCCTCAGCTTTCTCTTACTGATTTTGGTTTTAAATCAACCCGGCCAAGAGGGAACAAAGACATAATACAGCTTCTGTTGGTAAGTTAACTTTTTCTCTGTGGACCTATATTAATTGCTTCTTTCATTAATGGTGTGAGCAGATAGATAGAATTTTTGAACAAAATCACAGTTAGTAGCTGTTAGTAACACCTGAGCCTGCCTCTCTGGGCAAAGTACCCATTTAGAAATCCCTCTTTCTTCAGTAGCTAAAGCCCTTTAAACATGTCAATCATTCTTTGAGGATAAATTAGTATCTACCCTAACGCTGTGGCTGAGATGGCAGCAGCAGGACAGCACGTAGGGTCCCCCACAGCTGACACTTTGGAGGCATCTGTGGGATTTGGGACACAGCTTGACATCTAGTGGTGAAGTGTGGTATAATCCCAGAGCTCACACTAGAAGGTGCGGGGGTCACCGTCCCGGATCGGGCAAGCTGAGAGGGGTCACTCCACCAGCCAAGTACCCACTTGCATGCTTCATGTACAGCCACACACCTTGGTATTTTGCTGCTTCTTATCCTGCGGTGACATTTGATTGAGGGAGAAAAACAGCTAATAGGTAGATCATATTTCATCCAGAAAAGCAACATCTTTTAAGATTTGTGGTTTGATCTCTTTGCTTATGATCTCTTAGATCATTATACATGCTTTTCCCAAGCTAATGAAATGATAGCAGGAGGGTCTTAACCCAAGTAAAGCAACAGAAGATGTCCAAATAGTTAATTCTGGAGTCTGCTTGGAGGCTGAGTTTAAAGATGTTTGGAATATTTCATCCTCAGGTTTGATTGGTGCCATTTATGACTGGAATCAGGAGAGTCTTGTGGAGCTGATCTGCTGCTAGGAACTGAATAATGAATGCACCGATGGAGCCGTCTTTACTGAAAGAAAAGGTAGGGAAGAGCAAAATGATTCAGGTGATGCCAGCAGCAGCCCAACCTAACACTTCTGGAGGGTTACAGAGAGAATGAAATCTCCTTATTTTTGTACTTCTCCACAGTTCCTACAATCAGAACGGGAAAGTATCATCATTCCTTCAGAAACATGGTTTCAGCCCAACCTACACTCCAAATCTCATAGGGAATCCTCATGCCCTCAGAAAACTTGGCCAGTTCCTAGCTCTAAGAAGCTCAGCTTGGACTGCAAGGGTGAGCAACTCCTCTCATAGGCAAGATCAGCTTCTTACCACTAAAATCAACCTGTGCAGATAGAGAGTGGCCCAGCAGTTGCTCTATCTGCCTGGAAACATTAGATTAAGTATGTATACAGGGATTAGTAACAATTTACCAGGGATGAATTTGGCCCACTGTGTACAGCTGCCAAAGGAGAAGAATAAATGGTAATTAGAAATTAGATTAAGAGTTCTGGAGCATTTAGGGCAATTGTATTCTTTCAATTTATTTTCAGAGAGAAAACATAAAAATAATGCTTACACCAGAATAGCAATTACGGGTTAGAACTGATGAAATTGCATAACCTATCCTCCAGGTGTAGCAGAGCAGAGATACTCCATTACCCTTCCTTCCCCGGGAAGTAAACCCTTTTTCTGTGTGCTTTAAGGCAGGGGGTAGTGCCCAGTCTCTGTAGCATCATTAGGCTAACTCTATGTGCTACAGGTCAAACCACATTTGAAGTCTACTCTCTGGTGCAGTAAAACGATGTTTGCTCTCCAGGGAGCAAATTCTTAAGTCTCTGGAGTGTATTGAAGTGCGCAGTTTTAACTCCTCCCCACCTAGGATCTAGCTCATCTGGTCACCTGAAAAATGTCTTTTCAGCCTTTTCCTGGCAGAAACAAATCCAAGATTTGCCAGTGTCCAACAGATACCTTTGGGGATGTTCAGCTGAAGAGGCCAAAAGCTTTGGCCCGCTGTATCAGCTTGCCTGCTTGGAAGTATTCCTCTGTTTCCTAAGTCAGCAAAGGGCCTGGCTGGCTGAAGAGGCAGGATGGGTTGGCTTCCCTGGACAGGTGGATGGGAACTAGGCTTCTCCCCTGTCTACGGATTGCAGAAGTCTCCAAGTGCAAAAGGCAGAAAGGTGTAAGAAGTGTCCGTGAGCACTGGTTTGTGGTAAGGGAAATCTCTCTCAGAAGGTGTGAGTCTAGGAGTACCTTAGTCAAGGTTCCAGGCTCTGTTCACAGCCCAGTTCTGCACTTCACAGCTGCTTGCTTCCTCAGTCAGATGAGCTGGAACGGTATCCCTAATGAGACCCTTAATTCTGAGGAGAGATAGGGAGCATCACCTCCCAGCAGGGAGCAGAGGGATGCTCAAGCAGTTCCCTAAAAGACTTGCATTTCACTCTTCTCTCTATCACCAGGTTTCTTTTC
>NW_010238038.1:20522-54211 GCF_000690775.1 Eurypyga helias | reverse complement strand
GCCCCAGCAGGCGGGGAGCGGGCCGACACCACGGCAAGGGGGCTGAAGCACTTCAAAGAGAAGTAAAACCCGCCTGTTTAAAAGGGTCTTTGCCTTGGAGAAAAGATTTCCTCTCGGCAGGATGCGACGGGTGCCACCGGCAGGGGGGGGGGGGGGAGGCGCTGGGGCCTCTCGCGCTGCACCCGCCGGGGCGGGCATACAGCCTCCTCTAACACTGCTTTTAGGAACAGAGCGCCCTAGTTAGGCAGACACAAAGGCTACTAAAAAATCCTTTCATGCAACTGAAGGCACGGAGGGATTTAGACCCCAGCTCCATTGGATATACAGCTGGCGAGGGAGAAGCCTGGATGCAGGGGAAAACCATCCCTACCTGGAAAAGCTTACATGGACAGGAGCAAGAGAAAATTCCCTGCAGTGGGGCAGGGTACCTTGAGTCACAGGACTCCTCAGGGTAATTCAACCTCCCACCAGCTCAGACTTTACTTGTATATCATCTCTTGTCCACGTAAAAGGACTGCAGGGTGCCATCGCATTAGAAGTCTCCTGTGGCAGCAGGGCCAGGTGAGCACAAACATCTGCCTGGACCCCCAGGGAACTGGACTGGGAAACTGTTCCGCCTAAAAACCAACCTCTCCTGCTGCATTAGCCCCTTCACCCAAGGGGGCAGAGCAGCCATACCAGCAGTGAGGGGTGGTGGTTGGAAGCACTGAGATGCTCCCACCTACCAGGAGGGCAGTCCCAGACGCTCCTGTCACCAGCCCTACCTTCTCCTGCACTAGCTCAGAAGCCACTCAAAGCACTGAACAGCTGACCACCACCGCTTTTACACTTTTATAGGGTTGTACACCATGTAAAAGTCCCTTTGCTGGGAGGTTACACAAGCCTGAGAAAGAGATGAGCCCTCCTGGTTCCAGCGAGTGATGAGACTGGCTCAGCCAAAAGCGCGACTCATTCCTTGCCCCAGCACAGGACAGTGGCAGGGATGAGCAAGCAGGCAGGAACAGGCATGGCTATGTAAACTAGCACTAGTGAGCAAAGAGTTGTTCATGGAACCACACCTGGAGCCCAGAAACTGCAGCCTCAGAGAGCTGAAAACAAGGAATAATATGGAGTGCCCCATTGCTGGGAGACTTCTCGTTTAAATCCCGATACCTATCGACAGCTTCCCTTCTCGCACAAAGACAACCACTCCCCACCCAAGCAGTGCATGCTAATGAGCTAGAAAAGAAACACCCTATTTCCCCCCCCCTTTTTTTTTTTTTGTTTCCAGTACTGCTGTTCGCATGGCCTGCATCTAGGGGTGAGTCCAAAGTTGAAACTCCAGTGATGGTTAAAGACCTGACTCATTTGCCTTTAGATTTTGCTCTGCTAGCAAGAAGACGGTACTGCAGACACAGGTGTACTCACAAATAGTTTTCGTACCTTGCCAAAACTATTTTAAACAGCTCACCAGGAAAGGCCTTTTGCTAGTAGCCACGTGTTACTTTTAAAGCTTTAACCAATATATGCTCACTCCTTAAGTTCCACCTTCAGCTGACGCTATCACATCAAGAGAAGGCTCACCACAGCGTGTATTAGTGAGGATCGCCCTAAGGAAATCCGGCTGGCTGGTGCTCTCTTGCCTCTCTGATGCAGCTGTTCTCTCTCAGAAAGGCCATGTGGATATCCACTGTAAGGACATCTATGGAGAGCCCTCTGGGAAAAAAAAGGGTGCTTCTTACACATTTAACCTTCAGACAGAGATTTGCTCCGCCACAGCACTGAACACCACTTCACTGGAGGAGCGGCACAGTTCCCAGCACCTACAGAGCCCCAGGTGCCACGAGCCCAGCTGTCTCCATATGTACCACAGAAGAGAAGGGGACAAGGGAGATCTGGCAAGGCAGTAGCAAAGAGCAAACACTACCTCTGGGACCTAGCACAGAATAGGCAGAGCCACATCAGATCACCCAGGTACTTAATCTGTGACCACAGGGGATCTGAGCATGGCTGGATCATTCAGAAGGGCAAACCTGATCCTAAATCAGACACAGGCACTGGACAGTATTAAATGTAATTAGCCAGAGCACTTGATATTTGGGTTGAAGCCCGTGTACAAACATAAAATCAGTACACAGCAGCTTTTGACAGGGAGGGAATACTCGTTCCCACACATGACCTTCCAAGACATAGATAGGAAGTCACAGACAGGATAAATGCACAAAGCACACACCCAAACAAAGCGAATTTATAGCAGAACAGCTCATTGCATTATTCAGCACAGTGCTCTCAATTCAGTCCAAAGAGGCCCTAAAGCCAGATTTATTCTGCTGTCAAACCATGGCTTGAGTTAACTCTACTGACAGGTTATAGCCTTGGATTATATACTTCAACTACAGGCAGCAACATGCCCAAGCAGTGCACAACATTATCAATACAGTTGTGACAAGGGGTAGAATATTAAAAAAAGTTATTTGATCTGATTTTCACTGTAGCAGATGGTAGCTTGGATTAGAAGCCTCCCTCATACAGATTCTTATAGAAATTATTATTTTTGGACTCCTTGAGAATGCCTGATCCACTGCATCCCTTCCAAAAGCCAGATTCACTAGTTCAAACAAATACACCTTGACACACACTGATGACAGTCAGTATGGGAGACCACAGATTCAGACTACTAGCAAACTGATACAAGGCTTTGATACTCCACCTAGGAGCAGTCTCAGCTCTTCATCCACATCACATTACATATGCTGAAATTCTTGGTCTGTAAAATCCTCAGCATAAGACTTGGTCAAGCAACCTGCTATCAACCAGCTTCAGAAGCCACTGAGGAATATTCAAACTCAAAGCCTAGATTCTAAAGAGGGTGAAACCTTCCACAAGGTCCATTTTCCACCCCCCCCCAAGATTTTGAAAGCTCCTGCCTCAAATCATAACTGGTATATTCCCTGTTGTAGTAGGAATGCAAACTAATAAAAGCAGTGTATCAGAGACAGGCTTCCTAAACAGCATGGATAACTCCACTACTCCATGGCACAGGGTCTTTGTGCAAGATGAGGGCACACACACAAGAGGTGTGTGGGAGCAGAGTAGCCATTAGGTTAAATTGCAGCTCATTATTATTGTTGCCAATAATAAAGCCTGTGACAAGACAATAGAAGCCATGCTGACCCCCTTTATATCGGATACAAAAGCAGAAGTGATCAATTTGTCCCCCGGCTACCTCCTGGAAGGATGTCACTTAGGTGGAAAGGAAGTGTCAAGGCAAGCCACTGAAAGGAAGGCAGCAAATCAGAGACACACAGAGGAGCTGCCCTTGGCAGATATGCCAAGAGCCAGGCTGCTCACGAGGGGAGAGAGTCTCCAGCCATAACTGCCCCCATCCAGCTCCTCAGCAGCTGGAACAGGAGAACCCCATGATCCCAAAGAGCAAGTGGCCAGGTCACAAAAGCACCAATTACTGGTGCAGTTATTTCTGTAGCCAGCCCCCCCACTTCTGAGCCCAGCTGTATGAATAACAATAGTCCCAGAAACCCAGGTGGTCTCTGCAGTGGTAAGCAACTTGCTTCCAGCAAAATCAGATGAAAAATGATAGGGACTGAGTGAAAAGAGCTTGGTTCTGGAGAGAAACTAATCCTTCAGTTTTATTTTCTGAAGTATTACTGAGATGCTTTTGTTCCTTCTACATCTACGGTTAAAAACGTGGTTTCATGTGTTTGGGGCTCCCCCTTCTGAGAAGGAAAGGGCCTTACCATACTCCACTCATTGCATTACTGCACCTGGATGCTAAGAATGAAAAAAAAATTAGGTCTCAAACTTGCTTTGAAACACTCCATTTTCCTCACTTTCACATCAACTGGATGTGATCAAGCTGGGGGAAGAACAAAGGAGACAAGACAAACACGTCCAATGCACAGAGTGCTGCACAACCTAAACGCAACAGCTTACCTCAGTCACGGCTCTGCCCCCCCACCATCTCCCCCTATATAGTAGCCTCTAAACCACAGCATTACTGTTATGTTGACAGATACTAAGGCATTAAAAAAAAAATACATAAAATCAGGACAATTTAGGAAAAAAAAATCAAGTTACAGAATCACACAGTGCATGCTCAAATATGGATTATGTACAGGCCCTCAGCATTCAAGGCTGATCCTGAAAGACTGGGCACAAAAGCCTATGACAAGCCAATGTCACTAACTAGATCCTCAGGTATCAGGGGTAGGTAGTCACAGCTTTTAGCCAGGATTCAGAAGCCCAGTCCTTACTAAGAAGTTATGTATTACTCCTAATCATTGCAGCCCTAGAAAATTCACTTCTACCCCACCGTAATATGAATCTGCATGAGCAAGCACATGATTGGGAAAGTAACTTAACGTGGAGTACAAAAGTAAGAGTACAGGAAAAATAACTAGTGGGAGTGGTTCCTAATTAGAGCAAATAATGCCACAGCAAACACATGATGGTGAGCGCAGCTCTGGCATACGTCCTTGGGAAAGCCTAGCTGCTCTGCCACCCACACCTCTGTAAAGGTCACACTCAACAACGTATGAGCTCAGTGAAGTGACCAAGGAGGAAGAGGCCATAACCTACTCACACATTCCTCAATGCAGGACATACCCCAGAAGAGCTCCCATCACTTCCCTATAAACATGCACTTGGTGCATTTGTTGACTAACCTTGCTCTAAGGAAAAAGTAAAGCACAGTTACCCTCCAGTTCCTTGATCCTTCTTATTTTTCCCCTCACAGCTACAGTAAGAGACAAGAGGTCAGGAAAAAAAAGAAAATACCTGGCCTTCTGAAATGCCCCAAGCCCGGCAGGACTGGAGAACACTCCGCCTGTCCCAGGGCTGAGCCCCAGCAGCACAGCACCAAGTAGCTGCATCCTGCTAGTTCTCGTCATACTGGTCCTACAACTCACACAGCACCTATCGGGCTGGCTCAGGCTGCTCCCAAACATATTTCAGACCAAGGCTCGCTGCCAGGGTAACTCTTAACACAGCTATCATCACTCCATTACATCCACATCATCCTGTCTCTAAACTTCTCTTAGGAAAAAAGCTTCTGCCTAGCGCCAGCGCTAGCTCAATCCCCGCAGCAGCGAGAGTCGTGGCACCCAGCGTGTTCAAACTGGGTCATCTCGACACGTTCTGAGGCCTGTTCCACACTGCAGTGAAAAGGAGGAACAAACAGGTGGCAGGAGAGAACAAGGCACATGAAGAAAGCGGTGACTGCCCCCCTTCCCAGCACAGCAGCAAAAATTCCTCCAGGATAACATAGCTACCTTAGATAAGACAACCTTTTCCTGGACACTCCAAAACATTCTCTCCTTCAGGTTTTTGTTGGTTTGACTTTTTTTTTAAATAAAAAACCAACAACAAACCCAACTACCCACAATCCACTGTACCGTGGGTGAAATCCCTCCCAAACACACACCCTAGTCCTTTCAAACTAGCCTTTCCTGGCTCCGATACAAGCCACCGCTGTGAAAGGGTTAAAATCTCAATTTAAACATGCATTCGGGATCCAGAAATATCAACCTACAGCAACAGTGATGAAAGAGCTGCTCTGAGATTTCCACACAGCATTGCAACAGCAACTAGCACAGCAGATGACACAGGGGAAACTGCAGCTAAGTTTGAGGCAACTCAGCCATTTCTGGGGTACACCCATAGCCTTTGAAGCCTGGTATCTCTTTGCAATATTGCTCCCATAAGCATCAAAAGTTGCCTAAGCTAAAATGAGAAACTGCATCCCTTCAAAAAATGCTCAAAAGATGAAGGTGAAGTGCAGCAACCGCAGCTGCTGGGAGAAGCGACCATTGACTATTATTATTTCTACAGCTAAATTCAAGCAGAATCTTAAATTAAGCACAAGTTCTCTCATTTCTCAATTCATGGAGTTGTGTTCTTCAGCTACTGTATCTGCACCCAAGCTTCACAGCCAGGTTCACTGCACAATATGAAATTTGGATTAGGGATAAACATAAACCCAATTCTGCTTTTCCATTAATCCTTTCTGCTGCCACTGGGACAGCCAAACTGCTATTTCTAGGGAAGGAACAAAACAGCCAGATCGTAAGTTTGGGGTTTTTTGCTACCTTGAGTGACAAAACATAAGCAGCACCTAGGTTTGAGCAAGAGTTATAACCCCTGAAGTCCATCATCTTCAAAGACCTGGAAGTCTTGGCTCTACCTGGCTGCTTTTTCTCAAGGCTAACACTTTTCCTACTACAAACCAAAAAAAAACCTAAAAAAAAACCACCACCCAAACACACACCACTCACACCGTAAAACATAAACAAGCTAAAAAACCCCAAACAAGAAAAGTACAATACATACACTCCTCCTTTCAAAAGCTTCCACAGCACTTCAGCAGTCACACACACAAAAAAAAAAAAAAAGAAAAAGGTATAATCTCAGCTAAGAGTTCAACAATACCTTTTCCTGCCTGTCAGCAAAGCCTAAGCAGCTCCCACTCTCCCATCCCTGGCCAAGGTGGCTGCACTCTCACCGAGCACCAACTCAACCTTTCATGGGGTTGTGTTATAAACCAGGTCACAGAAACAACAGAGAAGGGACCAAAAATGAAATGACAATTCCAACTGTTCCAAGGATCCTGTTTACACCATCATGGAGAGGAGGGACTTAAACAGCTTTGCTGATGCTGAATATGCAGACTACATCCCTCACTGCTACTGTCAGAGGGGGGTGCTCTCAGGTACTTCTGAAGCATTAATCCCTTCCATTTTCAATGCATCCTGTTAAACAGGGGCTTCATTTTCCAAAAGTGAGATTTTCAAGATCAACACTTTTCCCGAGTCTGCTCTCCCCCATTTGTGGTTTTCCAGTCACATTTATTTATTGCTAGGGCACCCTACATCTCAAGAAAAATGAGAACTGGTCACAATAGTTGATGATGTTGTATGTCAACTGAACTCACAGGCCAAAATAAGTGAGTGGAGGGGGAAAGGATGTGTCCAAACAAAGGCCCTTCTTTAAACAGCTACAGCTTAGCCACACACTTGAAACAGACTTGCCGCACAAAGCATGATCAGACACACTCAGCAACCTGAAAAGACAAGCATTTTCCTGTCCTCTGCTCTGGTAGTCCTTTTAAGAGTCATTTTAAATTAGAAAATTCAGACAAAGGTGACCTCCCAGCTTGTTTAACATCCCCTTTAGAAGACAACCTGAAGAACAATCATAGCCTGTTCTATGCAAAGATCACTCCGTGTACAACAGCTGGAAACAAGACTCTGGCCACTTAAACCTGCAACCTGCCCTCTGGCATTTCAGGATTCACCCCACCTTCACAACAGAGGATGGCTACCAACACTCACTCTCACCCAAAGAAGGCTGTTGGCACAGTAATGACCAGGACACACTTACAGACTTGGGACACAGGCTTTTGAGCTGCTGAATGCCAACTCATAGCTTCTCAGGGTGGAGCACCACTGTTGCTCCAGGCTCCCAAACCGTTACCCAGCTCGTGGCATAGTTAACTAAACCTTGCCCATCCAGACACCACAGGGTTAATATCTTTAGTAACCATAGCAACCAGCACTTCTTCCTCCATCAGAGCCTCAGCTGGCACATTGCTGTCTTCCCAGCATCAGGGCTTGCAGCACATTTAAGGACCCTTCCCTTTCCCCCCAGCCATAGTGTTTGGCCAAGCACATCTCCAGGATGCTGGAGCACTCGCTGCTTCACCTAATTCTAGCATTCCTCTGTCCCTGTGTCCCCCAGGCATTTCTCCCTCCCCTCCAGCAGGAGAAGGAGACTGAATTCTCTCCAAGTGCACCAAGGCAGGCATAATATCAAGAAGGGAGCCAGCTGCAACCTCGCAGGGGGAGATGCTAAAGGGAAGGGGAGAGAGGGACTGGTGAGTGTCCAATGTTGGGATGCCGATCAGCCGTCAGGTCAAACAGAAAGAAGCACTGCAAGACCAGGGGAATTGGCTGCCATCCACAACCCACTTTCCCATGAGTACTGGGTGCAGCACCTGTATCTTCAGTGACATCCCATAAACCCACTGGAGACACCCACCAAGACACCAGCAAGAAACGAAAACTCCCATCTAGTGGCACATGTATTCTGTCAGGAAGAGAGCAAAAAATTACTTCCAAAACAGAGCTTATCACTAGCAAAACACAGTACATCTTTCTCCTCTTATAGTTCACCTTCAAAGTGCAGATGCAGAAAAGCAATCATCGCATCCTATCCTCCTGCCTGGTTTCCATCCCTCACTCCTGGGCAGCTGCAGCATGCCAGCACTTGCTCATTTCTACACCAACCCAATGTCATTTTGATGGTTCCACCCATTGGCGTACTTGGCACAGAGAGACACTGCTGTGTTATTAATAGCTTCACGCTGGCCCGGCTCTACCCTGTGCAGGATTTCCACAGCATTTTTTTTCTTTCCCCCCTCCTTCCCCACATGCCACTCAAGGACAGCAGATGCCTGTCTTCCACCTAGCTGTTCCTGCTCCTCAATGTCACCTTGCTCAAGATCTCACTCCTCCTCTCTCCCCTTCTCCTCCATGACAGCATCCCAGCACAGCCAGAACAGCTGCCCTCCGTGGCACCAAGTCCCTAGAGCGCCTCTCAGGAGTCTCATTTTGAGAGCAAGCTCTCTGTAAGAGGCGCGACACTAGCCACAGCACGCGGGGTATTTGGAGCGGAGCTGGAAGGGGGACACAGTTATTTTAAGCCAAAGTGTTCAGTTACTGCACAATGACAATGCTTAGTTTCTTCTTCAAAAGAGACAGGACAAGCTTCAAGCTTTGGGCTAACTTCGTGAAGTACTCACTAATGGTGGCAACTCCTATGCAAGTGTCCCTTCAAAAGCAAAACTCTGACAGAAGATATGGAACATGCTGGCAGCATTCCACTTGGTATGAATGCAGGCAAAGCAGCAAGTGGTTCGTACCCAGGATTAACGGTTAACAGGGCACAGGATTAAAAACAGTGAGCAGTGTGCCAATGCATACTTTTAAATTTTGTTTGTTTTCATCTTCCCTACCATATCCATAATTTCATGGCATCCAGGCAAAAGGTTTCTACAATGTGATTTAAGGCATTGCTCCAGCATATAGGATGCATGGGACCCAAATAAGCTGTAACTGTGAGCCTGGAGCACCAGGCATGCAGATATCCACCAGGTCTTGGCTGACACACTGGTCTTTCCAGGATTCATTTCAGCAGCTTACAGAGGACCCTCCCATAACCTCCACCAGTTTGGACAGTCTTCTGCCAAAGCCATCAGTGTGTGTGGCTGAGTACTGTCACAGATGTGCTTGCAGTGTTTTGTAGCACAGATTCACCTACAGTGGAGGGGGCTTCCAAGAGTTCCTCTGATTGCACAGAACCGTCTTGCTCATAAGAGCTACCAGTTCACTCCAAGCAGAGTGCAGCACACGTTAGCTCTAACTGCTAGAGTTCCTCTGATTGCACAGAACCGTCTTGCTCATAAGAGCTACCAGTTCACTCCAAGCAGAGAGCTAACGTGTGCTGCACTAACTGCTGTCTCCACGTTGAGGCCCAGCCACAGGAACAGAGGACAGACCTGTGACATGAGTTCACCAGAAGAACAGGCACAGGATGAATTAAAGGCTTTTGAGTACAAATAAAAGTAAATAGACACAGATACCAATATGCTTCTGATTGGAAGGATGTGCTCACCCACACTTCAACCTTCAGTAGCAATATTAAGAATGGATGTGCTAGCTAGGATTCACAGCACCTACAAGCCCAAGGGGTTACACCAACATCCTGGAGACTACAGCTACTTCCACTTGCAATTTCATGCTGCCAGTGATTCCCCCCCACCACACATCAGAAAAATCCATGGTTTAAAAAGGCTTCAAGAAATAGAGAATCCAGCACTTCCCTGGATAATTTCCAATAGTCAATCACAAAAAAAACAAACCACCACCACACACTCAGTCATTTAATTTCAGTCCATGTGGACTGATTTTGCAGCCTTCTATTTGTATTATCCATGCCTCTTACTATGTCAAAATTTCTCTTTGAGAAAATAACTGACAATAGTCCCCTTTCAGTCTCTTTTCAGTAAGCCAAACAGATGGAGTTTGCTTCGCCTTCAGTTTCAAAATGTTTCAGTAGCTCCCATCTCCATCCGTTTCTCAGTTTTTCCAACACTAGAGACACTATTCTGAGGTTCATTTTCCTGAAACACCGCTGGGTGCGGAGGCAGCGACTGTTCTAGTGACTACCCCACTCTTCACACCAACGTCATCGATCGGGTCAAGCAGGACACCAGGAAGCTTTCTCAAATTACCTACCCACTGTGTCCCTAAAATTGCTCCAAGCCACTTCTTTCCAAAGATCAGCCTTGATGCAGAAGATAAGGCCAGAGCTTTCAGTACTGAGATTCATAACCCTGCAGCTGGGTCATTTAGAGCCTGTTGCGTTGGCATCAGTCCAAGTTAGGAAAAGACCCAAAGCACTCTACAAGACTGTTGGTAGGATTTGTTTTATTTACCATCCTGTCAGTCTATAGCTCATCCTCAATTTCTCTCCACAGCAATCCCATGTCAATTCCTGTATCACTGATGGAAATATTGATCATTATCTTACACATCTCCATGGACCCTATTTAATTAGGGTTCACTACCAACAATGCCAAGATTTGTCAGCGAACTCGAGCACAGCTGAAGAGACCTCCTGCCCCTATGTTATTTCATCATAAACCACAGAACAGAGTAGGGAGCTCTGCTTGTATTACAGTTAGTGCATGCTGGACAGCCATTGCAGAGCACAGGTGTTTTGTAGGAGGTTCCCATCTTTTTTCCCATCTTTTGAAAGGAAAGGGGACTACATCAGGCTTCCATGCAATCAATGCCTAACAGCTGGCTGAATACATTAGAGCTAGAAAGTTACGTCTACTGATCAATCCATTTCTAGTCTCAAAAAGAACAAAAGTAGCTATCAGCAGGATTTCTTTTTCAGAGTTTACTGCTACTAGATGAATTTCATAATTCCATCCCTCTGTACCAATTAGGTGCCTGGGAGATACTTTTTATCTCATGTATGGCATACAAGCATCATATTTCTCTCCCCCAAACACCGTATGAAATATTTATTAATTTTCAGTATTTTTTTTTAAGGTGAAATCACTGATAAGCCTACACCTTCTACTAAAATTAGCCTTTTGCGGTATTTCTTCTTGCTCTCTTTTTGTATTCATATTAGTCTCCCCAACTTTATTGTACCAGCAACAGTCAACTGCCACCTAGTTTTTAATTTATCAATGTCATACTACATTTTTAATTACCCCTTAGGTTCATGGTATCTTCTTAGCAGGTATCTTCTTATCCTTTTTATGCTCCATCATATCCTTGCATATTTTTGTGCCAATTGCTATAGAATATTCAGCCACAAATTATCTTACTCTATTCCATATACCTTCATTCCTTTTTCTCCTCCATTGTCTCTTCCTTCTTCAAGAAACCCATTTCCTATCAGGCAGGAGTTAAATGTTCCAAAGCTGAGCTGAGATTCAAAAGACTCTCAGACTTGAGGGGCAGCTACAAGAATCCTCTGTGTCACAGATGACCATTTTGGTGGAGGCAACAGTTTCCTGCTCTTACACATTTTTAGAGGTTTCTAGCTGTAGAAAACTGTCTAACATATATCTCTTCTCATCAGTCTTATTTAGTTTAGTGTCCCATAGCCAGCAGGGAGCAGACAAGACACTAGTGGTAGGGGAGAAGGAAGCATAATCCTTGCAAAGCCCTTTTTATCTGTAGATCACAGTACCATCATCCTTCTGTAATTTAAGGGGCAGCTTGCTCAGTGGAACAAATGCCCTCGGGCAGAACCCAGCCCTTGCATGACAGATCCAGTTTGTGCACAATCTCTGCCGCCTTCATTTGCAAATGCCACTACATCCTCACAAGCGTGTTTTGATGCATTTTAGCCTTGGGTCTAGTGGAAAACCAGGTAAAGTGCAAAGTGCCACCACAAACTGCAGAGGAACAATGCAAGATTCTTATTCTTGGTCCCAGAATCAGAAAGGAGGAAAAAACAGGTACGAGCACAAAGTCAAAAATAGCTCCATTCAGCTCCCTCCCCAAAAGCACTTCGGTTTAGTTACCGCACTCAAACAGCAGCCCTTTAATCAAGGAGTCCTACTTATTCATGAGGAGAACTGTAGCTAGACAAACCTTTCAAACACTAGTTCTGCCATCTGGCAGCAGCACTGAGACTTGTTCCCAGACACACACAGGGAGTCGGTAATTGCCCTCACGTGGAATTCCAAGGCACTGCAATTGTTCTGGCATTCAAACCTCCATGGGCTCCAGATGTGGATATTATTTGTGTCTTTGTGGGAAAAAGGTACTACTGATTACCACATATTCCCCACACACACCAAATACTTTTGATTTTGCTCTCCCCAGTTATTTCTGTCACCTTCTACAGCACTAGCCACAATAAAGCAGCTCCTGTAGGCCTGTGGATAAGTACCTTAAAGAATTCATACCAAGGAAGAAAGTGTATCGCATTTCTCCTGCTTTCCCTGCCTCCACAGATTTAATGCTCTGAGCAGATTCCCAGTGAGGAACAAAGCTCTTTTGGGGGATTGCTTTGTAGGCTTGTCTTTTTTACCAACATTCAAATTAAATTCAAATGGTAATAAAAAGGTCACAGACTTAACCCCTCTACTGAAATTGGCAACTTTGTGCTCTTGAAGCGATATATGTAAGAGAAGGGTGGAATAAAAGTATTGGAAGAGACTTACATTTTGCTTCAGACAGGTTCGGGTTAGGTGACCAGACCAGCATGCCAAGATTCTCTCTCTCCGGACTCCGCGGTGGAACTTTAGCTTAAGAGAAAACAGACACAAACGATGTCAGAGAAAGTCGTTTCAGATGCAAAACAGATAAAAAAGTGACCTAGCACACATCTGCAGCTTTTAATCAAGATAAAAAACTGATCCACAGAGTTAAAATCCCATCCCCCCATTCAGACCTGAGGCTTTTCCTTGTTTCTTCAATGCATCACTCCCTATATAACGTGACAGATACCGCACACTCACTCTTTCATGCAGTATACTAAGAAGCATACGTTAGATCTAAATTAAAAGTTAATTAATGTTTCTCTTCCAGCATACTTGATTATTTTTCTTCCAGCCATCATTAAATGAAGAAGGGAGGAGCTAGGCTCAGACAGCAGGCTCCAAGCCCTTGACGTCATGAGACTGTACTGTGCAGCTCAATTAACACTTCAGGGTAGACACATGCATGAACCTCCCAGATTTCACTTCTGAGGGACCCCTCCCCTACCCCAACAGCCCTTCTGTGCCTCCATCCCCCACACAGACAGGGATGCCCACCCAGGTGACATCCGGCCCCCCAGGTCAGAATCAGGTCCTCTGCCCAACCGCTCCAGAGAAATTCGTGTGCATTCCCACCCACGCTGCGTACGTGCACCCACGCTCAGAAAGCGAATCTGGTTTTGACCAACTTAACACCCGGCTGGCATGAGAGCCCTGAAGGTCTCAAGTGAAGAGCCACAGAAGCCCATAGTATGAAAGGGAGACCTTAAGCTAAAGCACATCTTGGCAGCCAATTCCTGTGAATCTGCTCTTGTTTGGTCAAAAGAGGAGGAGAGAAAGAAGCCTGCTCCGTTGAGTCAGCACACGCACAGCCAGCTCAACTACCCGCCCTGGCCGAGAGAAACTTGCAGGTCTTGTTACAAACGAGTGCCTACAGTACTACTGCCACTACAAAACATCGCATAATGCCGAAGTTTTATGCGGTATTTCAACACAACGCTTTTTTCTCTGCGCTGTGCAATTAGCCATATAACCACCACTTCACGATGCATGAAACAAACAGGTCAGAAAAGATCCAGGAACAGGAAAGATATGATGCCAGAACACTGTCTCATGGCACAGGGCATGGAATCGGAATGATACCTGCTCACGTCTCCACTGCTGCAGAAAGAGGCCAGCCAGCACCCAGCCCCTGCTCCCCTGAACGCATCAGAAAGGTTAGGAATTACAGTGCTACGAACACTCATGCTCTGACCACTGGTTTTAACCTGAAATCTGCTCAGATAACAAACAGATGACAAAAAATATTTTAACATTAAATTTAAAGCACAAACAGCCTGTATTAAAAATATCCAGTTGCTGGCAACATATTTACACTGAACTAACGATTTTTTACTTAACTGCCCAAACATTAGTTCACTTTATTTCTCATTCCTTGACACAATAAAACAAAAACTTACTTGCATGACTAATTTCTCGATTTTCATGGCAAACACCATGATTATCTTTCACACAGCCTTTTTTTTTTCTTTTTAAAGAAGGCTAGCAATTGCACATACAAGATATTTTGTGCACTGTGAATGTTCGTTACTTCATATATGAGGCAGAAGAACAGGAGTGAGACAAGACAACAGCTTCTGGTGGAGAGAGATGGGGTGTGGATTCCAGTCCACACAGAACATGAAGGGGGTCTGAATTTAAAATTACAATATTAAATTTAAAATTACAACTTCTTAGGAAAAAAAAAACACCACACTATTGAAACACTGGGGATTAAATTTTACTTTTTCCTCATTTCAAGACTAGGTCAGGGATGCAAAGAAAAAGGCAACCTTAAGCCTCTCCTCTATTAACTTTGCTCCTTAATCTCCCTACACCACAGTCAGTCCAACTAAAGACGAGCATGGAGTTTCAAACATGGAAAGAAAAGAGTCTCTTTCCTCACACTGCATCACACTGAAAAGCACACTCTCATCCCATAAAAATACTCAAAAACAGAAATCCATCAGGTCCCCAGGAAATCACATTCCACCCAAACCCCAACACCACCCCACTCCCAGTAACCCAATGCAGCCCCCTCCGTATGAGCCAGGGTAAATGACTCGTGGGCCTAACACCCAGAACAAGAACTCCCAGCAGATGCTGGGCTTCATGCAACCCTCAGGACCCCGTTCTGCCCAGTTCTCACACCACAGCTTCCTCCAGCCTCTGGGTAGCAACCACCAGCCAAGTTGCACAGCACTCGCAAAGGGGCATGAAGTAGCACCTCCTGTGTTCCTGCAACACCTCTCCAGCCCTGCCCCTCCACCCGAGCCCATGCCTGTCCACCCTCTCTCCTCCACAGAGGTAGAGGCCAGCACAAGGCACACAGTTAGGGTTAAGTTAAAATTCATGCTTCTCTGCAAAGGATCTAAAGGCTGACACACACAGAAGGGCAGGATGTGGGTCGCAAACATCCACAGAAGCAGCAACTCACTCCCTAATTTCACAGGCGACTTAACCTGCCACCCAGCTCCTTTACCTTCCAGCACCACATCCTCCCCATCACCCTTCCTCAAGCCCACAGCCATTTCCCATCCCCTGCACACAAGGCAGACACGACAGGCATTCTTCCGAGTCCAGTGTTGGCCCTGTCATAAATACATGCAGCAAAAGTATTCTTGCTAAGTGACATGGCAAGGAAAAGCTTAGGAGCTTGCTCAGAACTTGGAATTATGTTGAAATGGTTATTTCAGAACAAGTATGAAAGGAGAGGGCGGGGCTTAGAGCAGAGCAGTTATCGCATCCCTTTCCTGCATTTTTCCAAGCACAGCTGCCAGGCTCACCAACATGGGGGAATTCCTTCCTTCATCCTTACTTCTGGATAAAGGACAGCAGGGTGAACTCAAACACTCTACACTTCAGTGATAAAGCTAAAAAGCTGATTCAATTGAATCAGTTATGTATTTATTTTTATATGAAATATAGAAGGATGGCGAGTTACTCTTTTTTAGGGGAACAGATCAATTTAGGATCAATGGGGTTTTCTTGTTTAAGCAACTGCAGTTAAACCAGTGCAACCTGAGTTTAGAGCAGCTGTATGTCGGCAGACGAGCTCATCCGACATTTCGGCTAATCCTGCACTTCCATCTAGGCTGCCCACCAGGTAGTTGTGAAGTCCCTCCCACAGCCACTACCTCCCTCTCACAGCTGCTGTGGGAACAATCACTTTGCAATCCTTTTCCCACTGCTGGCTTTCCCATTTGTCCCAAGTCTGGGAAGAATCGTGGATGCTTCCTCCAACCCCAAGAGAAGAAACCACTCAAGCAGCACACCCTAAACTTCGCTCCTGCCAGAATTGACAGGGGATACAAGCTCCCACTGCCTTTACTCAAGCAGGGATGTACAGTCCCAGCCAGGCACAGTATTGTGTGGCTTTTTCCACAGCAGTTCCCATCTCTCACAGAATCACAGAATGGTTTTGGTTGGAAGGGACCTTAAAGACCATCCAGTTCCAATCCCCTTGCCATGGGCAGGGACACCTTCCACTAGACCAGGTCTTCTCTCATCCCCAGAACATACTCCTACACCACAGACCATATGCTGAAGCACAGGAACAAATCAATACAGGTTAAGATTCAACTTTGTGAGTCTTAAAAATGTTATTTTTGAAGGTGGACTCATTCACAGATGTGGCTTCGTGCACAAGCTGGTACCCATATACCAGCATCGTTCTAAAAAGAAGTTATGGGGGCTATTTTTTTTCCTCTGGAGCTGTAAGGACAGATCTCAACACCAGCATGCAGTTAACTACGCAGTGTATGGGAATATATTGATTTGCACAGCAGAGAGAACACTGCCATTGGAGTCCCTATCACTTCTGCCTGAAGGCTGAGGCTCTCTGTCCCCAGGGGAGGGGTCCCTGGCACAGGCAAGAGCAGCATATTACAAGGACCTGAAAGCCCGACCCACCGCAGCTACAGCTCTTCCCTGACTTTTGGAAAGCTGTTGCAAGACTGCCCCACAGAAAAACAAGAGAGAGGTTTCAACCAGCAGCAGCAGTCAGCTCAGACTCCAAGGCATTAGGCTGATTTAAAAAAAAAGTATCTTGACTGAGTCTGTAAAGCATGTCTTTCCCCTGCTGTGAAGGTTACTCATGGGACAGCCTCACTCCCAAGCATCTGTCTGTCCAATTTTCACATGCATACAGAAAGATGTCAGTCCTGCTGTCCCACTACTACCCACGATGTTTAAAGCCTTGGGGTAAATCCACCTTAGACTCCATACACAAGTGAGCCCAGCTCACACAGGAGAACAAAGAGTAAAGTGAGGGCAGGGAGATGGGTTTTTTGGTCAATTAAAAGAAAAAGCCCAAACCACTCTTAAAACCCACTTACCTTCCTCCCAGAGCCACACTCCACTGCCTTTACTCCACATATCAGAGAGCAGAGGGTCAACCCTGGCAGGACCCTCTGCAGAAACAGAGGAGAAAGGTGGAACCTGCAAGTTCCTTGCAAGGAACTTCTTAAAGGTTCCCAAGCCCTTCCAGGTCCTCCAATGTGTCTATTACCTTGAAGTGTGGACTTGGACTGTGAAGTCAGGGCATGCAGCAGGGAAGGGAAATGGGCATATCTCCCAACAGAAGCTACCAAAAGGTGCTCACTGAACACATGAAGTCCACCCTACAGGTCAGAGAATGCCTTCCCCATCCTTCTCACCTCTCTCCAGTTTCAAGTTAGCCATGGAGTAGCTGGAATTAGTACAGAAGGAAAGCTGTGCCTGGCAGGAATACCACTCCCATCAATCCACCTGAATCTCCCTTCAGTGAGATTAACTAATAGTCTCCAAAGAGCTGAGTCAAAAGGCCAAAGGGTGAAGCTTGCACTTCACAGCTTGAATCCATCCAACACCTCGCCACTTCTGAAGGGAGAGGAGGTCCTGCCCAGCCAGCATTTCTCTGCTCTCCCGACACATGCTCCCTGCCTCTCCCCCCATCCTGTGTTGACTCTGGCATTTATCCCTCCAAGCCAAGCACATTTGCTAAAAGTAACCTGGCAAAACAGAAAGCAAACAGCATTTTCCCCAGTTATTAAATCTGATCAGCTGGCTGCAAGATGAGACAAACAGCCGAGCAGGTGCTCAGGGAGCAGCAGGCCCACGTGGACAGGGGCCTCTCTGCCTTCACCCCAACACGATGGATCAGCAGCACCGTGTCAAAAGAAAGGGAGGCAGTTCTCCCCTTCCACCAGCACCAACACCCACTTGAGAAACCAAAGCAGGGGATCTACCCAAGTTTTGGGTGTTTTTTTGGTGTGTGGGGGTTTTTTGTTGTTGTTGGGTTTTTTTTTTAATATAATCCACCAAAAAAGCTGTTAGCTTTAACTCATGCCATTTCCTGGTTTTCTACCATATATCCTAAGAGACAAGGAAGGGGAATGAGGAAATAGGGACAGGCAGGCTACCTCCCTCCATCACAGCACCAGTTTAGGCTGTCTTTAAGGCCCACCGCTGGAATGCCAGCGTGCATGACGAGCAGGCAGGAAAGGCAACGGAGCCCACTAGTGAGCAGGAGCCCAGCGCTGTGCAGCTCCAGCCTGATGCGTCCCATTTTATTTTTCTTCTCCAAGTTAGAGAAGAAACATGCCAGGATAAACTCAGTGGAACAGAGGCCTCTCAAAGAGCCACCAATCATTCTGCTACCTAATATTTTGCTTCTGTGCAAGGCAGCAGTGCCAGGTCCCACTTGAGTTCCTGCACTTGAGGGAGCTGCTCAGTCTCGCAGCTGTCCCCAAGGATGTGGCATGTTCCAGCCACGACTGTGAGCTGGTCAAGAGCGCTTTGCTTTTGGCACCTATACTGGCCCCCTTGGAGAGCTGATCCTCGTCCCCTGCAGATGCCAAAACACACTTTGCTCCCAGCTCCATCCTGCCCAAGTTAAGGTGAAGCTCTGCCAGGAAGCTTCCAGGATTCTTACTTCTCCATAACCTATTCAGTAGTCTGATAGGAGTTTTTGCTGTTGGTGTTTGCACAAGGCACTTCCGAGCTACTGAAGCCCTCTGAGTTTCAAGGAGGGCAAAAACACACTCTAGCACATGACTATGAGAGCACTGCAACACACACCATGAAAAGCGAGAATCTGCCACTGGTCAATTCCTCCGTTATTAAAAAAATGGCAAAAGGTAACTCAGGAAAGCACTTCTGTACCTCCTCTGGAAGGCCAACATGAGCAAATCAAGGTTTAAAAAGCACTTACCATAGAAGTGCAGGAAATTCTTCAGTTACTGATTTTTTCAAGGCAGCAGGTAAGAAAAGATTTCCAGATATAAATGTATTTCACAAAGTTAAAGTTTACACAACAACAGCTGAAATCCCCAAGGTACAGGATGGCAAGATTCCCACCTACAGAGGCTATTACATTACTAACAGCACTTACTGATCCACCCGAAAGTGGTACTAACGCCTTTTTAAAATCATACACTGCAGGTTTAAAAAGAAAGACTAAGAAACACCTCTTCCTTTTAATATGTAACCGTCAGTATTATATATAAAACATGCATTGTATAATACCCAAAGGTGAACAGATGTTTTTGTTGTTTGGGGAAGAGCTGGGGCTGACATGTAACTTAGCTGTTCAATGCTGCTTAAAGCAGTTTTGGACCAAGTCTAAATGTACTTACTTCTAATGAAGGGAGATTAAACAAGTGCTTCCATTCCCAACCCTGCATTTGCTTTATCAATGCAGACCTTATATTTATTGCATAGGGTAAAATCCCCTGTTTACTGTACCCACGATGACTGTTAAGCAAAATAAGACAAGGGAGGCACTGGCTCCTGTAGTTTAAAACACTTGCTCTCACTGATTCATTGATATTACTCAGGCTCACAGTGTAATTGTAAATGCACAGCTGCAATACAACAACAAAACACCTATGCAGCACAAGAGAATTCAGTCACAATTGAGAGTCAGAAGAAAAGCTTTTTCCACCTTCCTTCCCCACTGCCGGCACTGGTGTCTCAAGCAGCAACTCAAAGACATTTGAAGAACTTTGCTG
This sequence comes from Eurypyga helias, assembly GCF_000690775.1. NCBI lineage: Eukaryota > Metazoa > Chordata > Aves > Eurypygiformes > Eurypygidae > Eurypyga > Eurypyga helias. Next base: position 34,396 of record NW_010238038.1, on the reverse strand, counting down.
CCTTCCTTCTGCATGTGACTTCTCCCCGAGTCAGCAGATAATGCTTGTGATCCCGTTTCATCCGTGTTTCCTGAGGACTGCCTAGATATTGTACCTGGTACCTCACAGAAATACGATCTTCGTACACACTATAGCAACATTAAGTGCTGCAGAACATTTTAGACTAGAATCCTGCAAGTCGAGGAACGCTTTTTAATTAAAAAGTTATAAATTAAACAGTGGTTAGCTCTTCCTATACATGACTACGCCCGGCTGGCACTATAATCTATATGCAAATAAAGTTCTGAGGGCATTTTTGTATCTGCCTAGGGAAACAAAGGCGACTATTTGGGTTTCCGTACAGAGCAGCAGCACTGGAAACGCAGGCTGAAGGGCCTTATTGCCTCAGAATAACTGTAGGTGCAGTGCTACAAAAACCCACTGTGTCACACATTGCAACAGTGTGAAAAATATTGCTTTAAAAATTACCCAGTTAAAGATTAATCATCCAGCAACGATTACAAAGGTCACTTTGCAGTGATAAAAATTATTACCATTAGAACTGAAAAAGAAAATGAGAAAAAAGCATGGATAGCAACACTGTTTCCTTTTCTTTAAAAGAAGTTTGAGCTTCACATCTTTGCTTTTTTTTTTTAAATTTTAAACTTCTGAAGAACATATCTGATGCAAAATGCCCTTCCAGTTTCAGAGCTAGCAGTAAAGCAAAAGCTGTGGCCTACATTTTGCCCACAGCCCAGGCCAGACCAAACAATGAGCCCGAACAGATGTTGAGGCCTCGCCTTCATTTCCCCCCCACACACCACACACACACACACACCCCCCGAATAATAGGAGTCCACTCATTCTCTCCTGCAAGCAGGTGGCACCAATGTGCAGCCATAGATGAGGTCTGAATAACTATACAAGCAAACAGCCTTTCAAAATACGCTCTAAGTGTGTAAAATTATTTTTCTACATGCATGCAATTCCAATCCAAGCTCTGCAGCGAGTTCTGCATACACAAGCCCTGCAAGCCAAACAGGAGCAGGAAATATATTAACATAACATCAGAAGCATAAATATACCCCCATACACCCTCAGTATTGAGACGCACACCTCTGCTAATCACAACAGGCTTTTGTCTACACATGGCCAGGGCTTTGTACTGAAACGTGAAAGGGTTGGGGTTTGCTTGAAGAGAGAGTTAAGAGGAGAAAATGCACATTTGATTAAGACTTTACCATAGAGCTCTGGCAAACCTTTAAGAACGTAAGAATTTGCACCATCCACTTTTTTTTTTAAAGGAGGAGGGCTAGTAGCTATTCTACAGTCATCCTGAACTCACAACCAAAAAGCAGGCAATCGGAACAAAGCAAAAAGCCCGCAGCACACGCGTCTGGTTCGGAGGGCGAGTGGGCCTCTGGTCCAAGCCCACTTCTCACCCCTCAACATCACCGAGAGCAGCCCCAGCCTCCCCAGGCTTCAGTTCAGAACCATAGCAGCTCCAAAGCTCCATCAGGAGGGCTGGGATAGGACTGGACACATGCTGCCCCACCAGACAACAGCAACAAAAGCAAGCACCACACATGGGGCCTCATGGGCCCCACACACCCTATGGCCACTGCCCCCCAACCCCATGGCTGCCACGCTGGACTTCACAGCCTGCCACCGATCCCTGCAGGCTCATGGCCCTACAAAACACACCAGTGCAGGAACTCAGAGCCACACAGTGAACCATTTTCAAGTTTGTTAAAAATAGGTAAAGGCATGCACACTATTAGTTCTGAGAGCCAAGCTACAAGCTGAGCCTAGCTATGGTGAGCCAACTACTGTTGGTTTCTGTTCAGTCTCCCTAAACACTGCCCCAGTGAGATTTCCTTCCTTCCCTCCACACTGTTCCCCCTCAACTTTCATTTAGGTGACCAAGTAGTCACACAGGCACGCCTACATGTATGCAAGCAAGATCCATGTACAGAATTTAATATACAGAAAAAAAACCAAGAACATAGCACAAATGCCAGGTCTCGTGCTGCCAATGAATATCTAGGCACGAATATCAAAGCTATCTGAAGCCAAACAGTCTACTGATGAAGACGCAAAGATAAGGCGAACACATCTTTCTCTCTTTCCATCATAGATCTTGATTCTGCTGCCTCTCCTGTTCCTTGATAATCAGGAACTCCTACACACACAGCTCCACATTTATAAGGTCTCCCATTCCTTTACTAAGCCAGCCCTCAGCTCCTCCCACCCACTGAATGGGGTCCCCTGTTGTGCTCCCTTACGCCCAGCAAGAAGAGCTATTTGGGCCCAGTCCTGCCTATTATTCACAGGCAGCACTTAGGAATAACGAGACCAGGACCAGCAGCGAGACTTCCTGAGCCTGGCACTGTATCTACATCATTGGATTTAATGGCCTTGAATTCATGGGAGGGGCAGGGGGAAGGTCCATCAAATCATCTAATCCTTTTTGAACCCATTTGTAATTTTGGCATCTACAATATCCTGTAGCAGAGTGCTACAATTTAATTATATGTTTGTTGTCTGAAGGAGAACAAAGAAAGCCCATGCACACGCTCCCTTCTCAGCTCTGAAGCTGCTGCTCAGTCATTTCATTTGGTGGCCCCATTTCCTGCCTTAGGAGAAACAGAATAACTGTGCCCTGTTCACCTCCTCCATGTCTCTTGCTGTTTTACAGACCCTCTACCACACACCTCTCGGTCATCTGTTTCCCAAGCTAGACAGCCTGGGCTTTTCTGCTCCTCCCTTGTACAGAGCTGTGGAAGAAGAACGATTCCTGTACTTTATCTAGTTATCTTACAGCCCTAAGAGGTAGGTATGCAAGGGAGATGGAAACGGGGTACAACCAGAACTGTACGCAGTGTTCAAGAAGAGGGTACACCACAGGATTTAAAAAACATGCTATAATGAGGTTCTGTTTTGTTCTCAGATGCTTTCATAACAGCTTTTCACAACACACTTGCCTTTTCACTATTACAATTGAGTTGATGAAAAAACCACTATGACTCCCAAGATCTTTATCTGGAAAGGCAACAGCTAATTTAGAGACCATTAGTGTACACATACAGTTAAGGGCTGTTCCAGCCTACCCCCAATCCCCAAATATTACTTGGCACATAACAACAAGTGTCACCTGTCATTTTTATAGCCATGCTGTCACAAGACTGAACAGGTTGCCCATTCCCCCTATTCAGCAGATATCCACACTCCACCTGCCACCCCCTCCGCCCATTCATGTACAGGCTGTACACAGACAAAAGGACAATCCAGCTGTTAGTAGTAAAAATAAAAAGCGAGAAACAAAAATAACAACATATGCAATTTGAAATGGAGATTACAGAAGTATCACTTGATTTGGAGAGCAAGAAACACACACGGGCTCCTCTCCAACCCCCACCTCCAGGACCCTGCTAGCTTCCCAAGATTTCTTGCCCCAGGAGACGCGACACAAGGAGCAAGAAGCCAACAGAGGGGTTGTCAGACCTTGCATCACCACCCCCCACTCCCTTTCCCGGTAAGCAGCAATGCTGTTTAGACAACCGGCCCAAGTAGTCCCATCCCCTGGCTTCAGCTACCCTTTCCCATTCCCCAGCACCTTATGGGGAATGAGGAGAGGAATGAAAAACTGGGGAGAGGGACCAGTGCTTTTGCCCCGGCTTTAGAGAGCCCTGAACCTCCTTATTCAGAGAGCAGACTGGGTTTCCCCTGCAAACCTTCAAACTTGGCCTTCATAGGCCTGCACAAGCACTGGCAACCCAAACAAGCAGCATTTTACTCCTCTTTCCCACACACTAAGCTCCAGCTGGCCTGTTTCTATGGCCCACAATGCGAGGAGGAAGAAGGAAAAAAAAAGCATCTCAGGCATTCACAAAGCAGAGAGATAACTTTTGATATATTTAGCAACACCTCTTCCCTTCCCACCCATTCAAAGTACACATGACAGCATCCTTTTGAGATAGCTTACACTGATTAGTGGAAGTAATGAGTGCCTAGAAAGCACCAGTGATAAAATGTAGATTCTTGGTTAATATAAAGTAACTGGTTTATTTTTTCCACTATGCTTCAAAAACCCTTGCCAAGAGATAGTCAGGAACAGATCTGACTAACCAGAACCCAGTCTCCAGTGAGTATGGGGTGTGGGCACTTCTCCTCCTCCTCACCCTACATCTCCGCAGTTCAGGAAAAAAATAATTCACAGAAAATCAGCTTTGCTTCACAGAATCATCACAGAACCACAGAATGGTTTGGGTTGGAAGGGACCTTAAAGATCATCTAGTTCCAACCCCCCTGCCATGGGCAGGGACACCTTCCACTAGACCAGGTTGCTCAAAGCCTCATCCAGCCTGGCCTTGAACACTTCCAGGGCTGGGGCATCCACAGTTTCTCTGGGCAACCTCTGCCAGTGCCTCACCACTCTCTCTGTGAAGATCTTCTTCCTCATACCTAATCTAAACCTCCCTGTTTTCAATTTGTACCCATTACCCCTTGTCCTGTCACTACAGGCCCTTGTAAAAAGTCCCCCCCAGATGCCCTATAGGCCCTTCAGGTACTGGAAGGTGCTATAAGGTCTCCCCGGAGCCTTCTCTTCTCCAGGCTGAACAAGCCCAACTCTCTCAGCCTGTGCCCATAGCAGAGCTGCTCCAGCCCTCTGAGCATCTTCGTGGCCTCCTCTGGACTCACTCCAACCGGTCTATATCCTTCATGGCTTACAAACTAAGGCTACTGGATGACCATGTTACTGATGGATGATACAGCACTGTGAGGGGCAGGCAGATGGGACATACACTGGTGTCCTCATCCATACAAGAGTCCACTCAAAAGCTCAAATGAGAAATTCCATTTTACTGTGCTCTTGCAGTAGCAAATCATTTTACACAGCACAATGAATCAATCAGCAACAGCTAAGCAGAGTCAGCTCTCCAAGATTTCTCACATTATTATTATTCTTTTAAACCCGGGTCAAACACCAACACTTTCACAGCCATAAGCAACTATGGCAGCAAACACCTTCCAAACCCAGCTGAGTGCTGTGGAGAGGCTGGACACCCAGGCAGATACCACCACAGCACTTCCCTGCTGTAGCAGCAGAGGCAGGCCCCCCCAGCACACCCAGGAGATGCCAGCCCTCTGTGCTGCAGTCATCTAACCTACGCCAGCCTCTTCTGCCCACAGCTGCTTTTGTAGAGGTTACACAAGTGGCCCGGCTTTGCTGCTCTGAAAAGGGGGCACAGCCATCTCATCTCCAGCAGCAGACACCTGTCCTTAGGCCAACGTGAGCGCACGAGAAGCTTATATATCAAATCCCACCCAGCACTGAGTCATGCACCAACGTGGTGTGCAACTGCAATCAACAGGCTGCGAGCATGCCCAGTTTAGCCCACACAAATCGACTTTTAAACGTCTGCGACAGTTGCATATCCTCCTCTCACGCCCATCCATGACACTCTTCCAGGTCCTTATCCTCACAGCACCCCTACCAGCAGATCTGAGCTTTTATCAACACACACACACCAAGCAACAAGTGCCAGGCTCACAGGAGTTGAGTCAGGTTTCCCAGGTCCCGTGTTAGAGCCCCAACTATGGGTCATCCTTCCTCATCATCCCCCCTTCAGAAATGCTGAAATCCAATAGGAGTCCGTAAGTAACACATTTGTAATATTTCAAATCAGATTTTGGGGAAAAAAAAAAAATCAGTCTGCTTCCAGCTTTTCTTGGAGCTGTTGATTTCATTAGCTCACAAGCTCCCCAAGGCACTGTCAGTCCCTCTCGTCCTGTCTGCACAGGGTGCAGAAGATAATGTTCATACCCAAAAACACGAAGTCAGATTTAACATGCCCTTGAAATGCAGGCTGCTCCTGGATCACATTTTTCTGACAGATTTCACAAGTCAGTTCGTTATTTCCCATTTTTGCCAAACTCTGAGGCAGAGTAAGGACTATATTTAAAATGGAGCTAACAATCGTGGCCAATCTTAAAATTTTGTTTTTAACACTTAACTTTTAGTAAAAGACTATCCAAAACAAGTTATCTGGTTCTTCTCCTCCTCCCACCTTCAAAAGAGACTCAGAACTAGTTTGTCTTGCATCTGCATTAATAATTTCAGAGCAAGAAAGCAGTGTAACTACAGGAGAGGCTAAACCTTTAACTCATCATTGCTGCACACCAAGCACTGCCCGGCACTCATTCTGCTCAGCCGTTCTGCCCATGCTCCCGCCTGACGCTGAACGTATCTGATCCTAAAAGGTGCCAAGTAACAGCGAACCAAACCCCAGGGAGACAGGCTCTCGGCAATGAGCAGCAGCAAGTACACTCGCAGCCCAGAGGAACAAAACAGGGGCACAGCCCCGCAAGGACGCTGGATTTTCCTGAGCTGCCTCAGCTGTGGGATTACGAACGCTCCTTCTGCGGCGCTGGCATTTGCATACCACAGCATATTTACAAAGAAATCAATCGGGACACGAGCACAAAGGTGAACACTGAGAAGAGGCCCGTGGTGCTTGGGGCACCCCACGGAAAAGCGCATGGCTTTCTGCTCTGCTTCAGTGCTTTCCGGTTACGACTATCCAGCCTAAAGCACAATCCCTTTCCCCACCTCCTTTAACAAAGAGGACCGAAGTTTGCAGGCGCAAGGCCTCCCAAGCTCTCTGCAACGCAACCACCACGTGGCGAGCGTCAGGAGCAGAGCTCACACAAAGAGCAGAGGCAGGAGACGGAGGGGAGAGCGCTGGGAAAGAAAGCCTCTGCGGCCTGGAGACGGGAAGCCGAGCCTTGCTCTCCAGCCATCGCCACAAGGAAGCGAGCACAAAGGGGACGGCGAGGCTAAGCCGATAAGGAGAAGCCAGCTGAACGCCAGCCTGGCAGCACAGATAAACGGAGGAGCCAAGAGGCTGCTGGACGGAAAAGAGTGTGGTTTGGTAGAGCTCAGGGAGGAACCCGGCTTGGTGCTGCCCCAGGAGGGGAAGGAGGAGATGCTTCCCAGGAAGGCAGGGTAAGGCGGCTTCCACAGCACCTACCTGCCCTGTAGCACATCCCTTGTACCACACACAGTGGCACGGTCCCCCTCTCAGACAGATACACAGCTATGAAATTAACTTAATTTTATTGTGTTTAGGGTCATTAGTCTTTCCAGTCTGGGGATCAAAGTCCTATTCAGCACTTAAATGTCTCTTTGAGGCTAAAAATTCTTCTGTTTTGTCCAATTATTAAAAAAAGAAGGGGGGGGTGGGGGTGGGGGGAGAATCCCTTTTAGATATAATTCATGCTCAGGACAAAACATCCCTTCTCTCTCTTCCTTCCAAAAACCATCATTACAGCAAAACAAGCCAGAGCATCCCTGCCTGGGTAAGGGCCTAAAGGTCTACATTTTCTCTTCACACAAATTATAGAATGGAAATAAAATCCAGCGGCCAACCCCCAGCAGCTATTTGACAGGGATGCAGCTGTGCCTCCTCACACATCCACTATCCTGCCCCACACTGCACAAATTCAAAACATGACTGCCAAGCTCCTTAAAAGCCATCAGTGGCTCTCTGCAGGGCACCATACTGTGCCCCAGCCAGGTAAGGAGGCATTAAACAATCGTCCCCTGTCCTACCTCTGATGCCACCACCCTGGAGCACTGTTTCCACACTATCACCTTCTGAGCATCAGTGACCCAACACAGCCTCTTGTTTTGCCACCAGGTTGCTTCAAACCTTAACCTCAGCTCCCCCAGCTTGTAGAAAAGTGCTTAATGGGGCTCACACACATCCGTACAGGAGCAAAAAAAAAAGACAGAAAAAAAAAAAAGAGCAGCAACAAGAACAAGGCAGCAAGGGAAACAAAACACACAGGGACATAAAGAGGACAGAGCCTCAGGGGAGGGACAGTATTAAGAAGAGCAGAGTTATTAGAAACTGAGAAACTAAGCCATGCTAAGGCTGCTGGGCCTTCAAAGGAGGAGAAAAAAGTCTGTGCAGACCATCTCGAAGAACACAACAGCCTTACAGGTGCATATGTGGGCTGGAGCAAAGAAAAAGCTGAGACACACTGGCACCAGAGAGGAAAGCAGACTGTCAAGGAAAACTACAAGGCAAGGCAGGCCAGGGAATCTGAACCATTTACCCTTAGCAAGGGGCTCTGCCAAGCATTCTGAGACACTTGCATCTTCATCAGCAGAAAAGCAGCATGTCCTCTTCATTTCTATCCTGGCCTGCACTTTCTCCTTATTTTTTCCAGCACAATTTATTGCCTTTACTGAAAGACAACCATTTTCCCTGACATCTGGATTTTCATAGGCTACTATTTCAATAAACGTTTGCTAACTTAAATACTCTACAAGACAGGGACCATGAAACAGGGACTAACAGACACCATTCTAAGTGCAGCTGAGCTCTGATCTGCAACCGGGAGCTGTAGGTAGGGCCACAACACTGATTTCACCCTGTGCATTTGAAAGTCTTCTGCTCTGCACCACCACTCAAATACAAATTGCTACGAGTCCACTTACGTGCATGTTGAAGCGAAAGAATAAGTGTCAAAATAATTCAGGGCAAGTTGACTCCACAGGCATCCTTTTTCTACTCCTCCTCCTACCCCAGAAAATCCCTCAGCCTCACCTCCCCCTCCTTCCATGCACACAGCCCCTCGGCAAAAGCTTTGAACACATTAAGCCAATACTTGTTAGCACAGCCAGGGACACTGCTGAAAGCCTCAGCTCCCTTTAAGGCATGCTCCGATTGGTCCAACTTTCTAACGATAGAACTATTTGTAGGCAGATATTCGGGATACTGGCAGTGATTCTTGCTACATTATTCTGTTCATTAATACCCAGTCTAAATGTATAACAGCAAAGGAGTAAGAGTCCACAGCCTGTAAAAGATACCAAGTAAGCTCCAGTTAAAAAATAAACACTTAAGACCAAATCATCTTCAAACAAGACTACTAGAGCTCTTTTCCTATGCCAGTTTTCTGCCGCATGCATCTACTGTGCAGAGTGACAAAGAATATCTTATTCTACTTATTCCTCAGATCCCACCCAAGCAATGCCCACAGAAGGCACTGGCTGGCTGTACCCAAACGCAAGTAAGACTCCAAGCTCACTCTTGTCAACACTTCCTACATTTCCACTTTCAGAGGCCTGTGCGAGGGCATCCAGCCGCAGCACTGTGACATGCCCACCCTCCCAAACCTCCGCAGAGGCTCCCTGCTACCCTGTGGCAGCTGGGGGAGCTTCCTGCAGCAGCAGCCAGGGCATGTCACAGCACAAGACACAGAACCAGCACGGAAGCGGGACTCCCTCGAGCCTCAGACAAACCTTTTAGCAGGAATATCGCCCAGACTTTCTCAGCAGCTGGGTGCTAGATCTTTGTACCCAGGTATTTTTCTGCTATAACCAGCATAAGCTACAAACACCAGCTGTTCTGCTCCAGCAAGGCCTGAACACCAGCAATGCCTGTAAGACCTTGGCACAAGGCAGTGAGCCAAAAACATCCCTGACGAGCCCCAAGAAATTTGGGATGTTCTTTTCCTCAAGGCCAAAGATTATGACAGATACCAGCATTGTGTCCAGGCTGGTAAGCCACATGCTACACCAACTCACACAGCCTCCAGCAACAGTCCTAACAACATCAGTCTTACACCTGTGACCACCTTTAGCAGGGTACTTCAGACTGCAGAGCTGCTGACTGCATGGCCTCACTTGTTTCTGTGCCTCCACAGAGAAAGGAGGAAGGAAGCTGCTTACAAAACTCCTTAAAAGACCATTTGCTCATAGCAGTGTTCCAGATCCATTAACAGCTGTTACAGGCTCACAGAACAAGACGATCCCATCGCATCTGGTGCTGTCCTGAACCCAAGGCATCAATTTACATGCAGGACAGTTTAGATGCCTGTTGCTGCCAGCTTTGGTCCAAACTTGCAAAGAGAGGCCCCTCCAAGAGCCTCCATATTTCCCCCCTCTCACAACAGTTTAGCCACAAGTACGAACAGGTTCATCAAAAGACATTATCAGTCCCAGAGTAGCACAGTGACAAGTCCCAGAGCCCTGGCACATCCCAACCCCCACCCCCCCCAACCTCACCACCTTATGCAACTGCACAGCCAGTATGTAGAAGAGTCACATGAGATGAGCACAGATGCTGGGAGAGCAGGTTTTAAGTTATTCCTGCACAAGAAAAAGGTGTCATAATTAAGCAATGCCTAATAAGATGCCAGGGCTCCACCTGTTTGAGAATCCTTGCTCTCTTGACTACAGCAATACACCAAGAAAACAGCACTCCCGCTACAGTGTGTGCAAGTATCTGTGCAATCTCCAGTGGAGAACTCTGCAGCAATTTCTAGGAAAGATGACACCAGAGCACCTCAGTTTCCACATCTCTGGCTTACTGCCCTTGGATAGTTCTTTTTGTGCAGTCGGTAAGGCTGTTTCCATCTGATGCTGGTTGGTGATGTAACCTCCTTCCCTCACATCCTCAGGAGGGTGAAGATCCCACCCAGTGGTCTATGGGAACAGAATAACTACACCTTTTTCTTCCAAGCCCCACTTTGCCAGGGTGATGCTACTGGAAAGCTAAAGCTTTCACAAGCTTCTAGGTTGCTTCTCGATTCCTAAAGCCGACAGTCACACGCCAGCAAGCTCAGCTAGTGCCCTGCAGTGTAAGGCAAGGGCACCATGCCTTTGCTCTACTGCACCACCTGCAAGGAACAATTTCCCCTCTAGGAGCAGGGGAGAGAGAAATGGGACAGGGAACACGCCTGTGTAGAAACAAAACAAAGCATGAGCATTTGCCTCTTGCAGCCATCTCCTGACAGAAGGACACTGCAAAGCAGATTTCCACATCCTCCCCCCCAAGCTGCATGCACACAGGGTGGTCAGTTGTTCCCTTCGTCCTGATGCTGGCACCTTCCAGAACAGAGGTTTCAAATGTAAAGACTAATATTTTACATTATTCAATCAATGTACATGTACAGACTATCAAACTCGTTCACCTCAAGCATCACCCAGAGGTGTAATGTTTCCTGAAGTTTTGGAACACAAGGAGTAAAAGCTAGTTCTTTTCTTTCTACCTGCCCTTTCCCAGAAGTTTGAAAAAAAATCAGCTGCAGGAACTTAAAACTTCATTTGTTCATCCAGCACTGATACTGAGTTAGCTCAAGAATTTCTCTCAGGTATGCTTTCAAATAAAGCTCTTCAATACAAGGTATGTTTATCACCATTTAGAAGCACACCACAGTAACAAGTGTATTTGTTGCCAGTTGGTGTATCTCTAAAATGAGACAAAGGAGGGAGGAAAAGTGTCAGAAATAGAAAGTATCAATATTGTTAACTCAAACAGAAGGTTATATATCCTGGGGGCTCTGAAACAGTACGTAAATAAAGACCTAATGTCATAATGCAAACATAAAAGTACAACATCCCAGTCTATACAAAGTGTCCTTCATTGCGACATGGAAACGGCAAGAAGAAAAAGTAAAACTGATTCCACGTTATCACCAATTATATATACAGATTTAATTTTTTTAAATTAAGCAAACCTATTTGAATTCATTAGTGACAGAAAACATTCTGAGTAACTGCTGCACTTAAGTCATCTCCATTTAAAGCTTTTCACTTCTAATCCTAAACATATCTCAGGAATATCCCTTCTGCTTTTTCCATGCAGGACTTGGGGAGGGAAAAGTAGATTCTAAGAGCTAATGACTTACTCCTTTTCCCTATTGAGTCCTCACTTCTAGTACATCACATCTGTGACCTTTCCATAGAGATGAAGTGTTGTTTCATGTGCTGAATCTTGCCCTTGAGAACCACCTGGCCTTCATGAAACACACCGCTACCATCCATGAACCAGTCCCAGGTATCATTTCCTTCTGAAGATCTGTGTTAGTCCGACCTTCTGACTTTAAACCCAGAGCTCACCAGACACACATAAACCCACTTTATTCATTTATTAAAACAAACAAAAAACCCAAGGGAATTATTTTCTCATAGATGTAAAAGATCTGTTCCTTGGAATGGGACTCCCTACATTTCATTACTGATTCATGAAGACCTTACCCTGCTAAGTTGCTTTGCAGCCAGAAGCCCCATGTTTCCTCCTCTCAAGCACTCTTACAACAAAAGCTCAGATCGGCTGCTAAAATGCTTATGCACTGCAGTTCTGAAGAAAAGGCTGTATGAAAATGGATTTATTTCTGACTACCACAGAAAGTGGCTGAACGTGGAACAGGGATGCTCTGTGGGAAACTGGGTTTGTTCCCTGGAGCAGAACATCGCTTTACCTCAGGGCCTCGATTTCCTCCTGCCTTCAACTTGTGGCCATACCCAGCACTTTGCAGCCACATGGAGAGGGCTGGAGAGCGTCAAGGCCATTACCAGGACAGTGCTCTGGGCTCCACGGCAGAAAGCATCGCCACATGTGTGCAAGCCAGGCAAAGACAGACCTTGGGGGAATTTTTACCACAGCACACTTCAAAGCAGGAAGACCACAGAAAGTCAATTCAAGTTACCACCTGGAGGTAACAGTGGCCATAGGAGGCTTTTATCCATCACATCCAAAGAATGAACCTCCCAGTATTAATAGCTTACCAACAGGAAAATCATCGTGCCTGCTGAAGAACAACTTCCACAGCAGACAAAATTGCCCCTTCTGAGGGAAAAGTGGGGGGTGGGGAGCAGAGTTCTGCAGGAGAGCTAATGTGCTTTGCTCTCAACCCAAATCTCCATACAGATATGGAAGATGAGAGCAAGTTAAAGAGAGCAGTAAGCAGTTACACCACACTCTGTCTATGTTTGCAGTGGAAGGAGGCTGCCCCGTGGTTATACTGGTGTGATTGAGTCAATTCAGCAGAACTTCACCAGGAAACCAAAATCCTCTGTGTCCATCTGGAGTACCCTTCCTCAAAGGCTGCCAAACCAAGCCTTCTTCTGCCACAGTCAGGTTAAGACAGACAGCAACCCTCAGGCCAAGTCCAAGGACTGCACTGACATTCTGCAGCGTCTTCCTATATGGTACCTTTGTAGGTAATACTGCCAAAAATACAACAGAAGGGCATGGCAGGACCAACCCCACGCTCTCTCAATCCCACATTTCTCCATAATGAAACTTGATAGGTTATGTGCTGAGAGAAAGTCTAGCCCTAGCTCAGGACAACTGATGCCAACAAGAAAGGGATTTTAACTCTTAACGTTGGGAATAAAAAAAAATAAATATCAGACTCAACCACCCAGTTATTTACAGCACTGCAGACTTCCTATTTTGATACAAGTCAGTAAGATCTTCTGGAAAACCCAGGACCAAAAGCAGTAGTTAAGGAGGAGAAGTTAGTTACAGAGAAGCTAACTATCTATCCGTCAGACTTCAGAATGGAGGAAACCCCACCTATGCATATCCTTTTCTAGCAGTATTTCAAAGACTAATGCACAGGAAAATGAAGGAATAAATTAGTGAGCTAGAAAGAAAAGCAAGCTACTAGCCATAAGAAAGGAGGCTATCTACGCCATTGCAGTTTCAGATACAAGTCTTCTCCCTTGCTTCCCCAGTCCATCCTTCCTCACGTCCCACATCAGTTTATTCCACCCAGGCACTACAATGGCAGGTACCGAGTACAGAGCCTTTAGGAGGCAGGCGGGCAGAAGTGATTCTGAAAAGTTCAGAACAGCAAGCCTTACCTCCACACCTGGTGAACTGCCTGAAAAAGAGCACTAGAAACAGCTATTAAAAAGAAGAGCTAAACAAATGAGGACAAGACATTTAGGTTCTAGAAATCTAGTTGTTCTTATCATAAAAGCTTATAGTGTACTAAAAAATGTTAACATACTGCTAAGCTTTAATCAAGTCTCTTGCCAATTTAAATTTTGGAGAATCACAGGTGATAGGATAAGACAATACTGTGGA
>NW_010238038.1:0-20487 GCF_000690775.1 Eurypyga helias | reverse complement strand
GGGCGCAGGGGGGCAGGGGAAATCACACAATTTTAAAAAATTCATTCTAAATTGGGAAAGAGAGGAGAAATGACAATACAAGGCCCAGCCCGCAGCCCTCCAACCCAAGGGGGCTTGTTCCATTGATCTAGCTGGGCTCTGGCTCATGGAGTTTATGCTCTCAAGTTCATGGACTCTCTCCATAGCGGTTAAGTACAAAACCATCCCCAGAGCATTCCCAGGATGTATCCTGGGATATATTGGCAGGGCTGTGCTTTGTACAGCCATAGCAAACTGGCTCCCAGCAAGTCTTGCTGGTAGAAAGGTGGGGTTTGCTGGGCACACCGCACCTACATTAGAGACTTCTGCCTGCCAGCAGCTGACCCACACCTCAGTCTCGAAGAGGAGCTAACAGCACACCCCATCATCACAAGCCTGTACAGAGCCAGTAATTCCAAGTTTATTTTTAAAGCTGTAATGGATAAAACCATGAGGGAAGAGCTTTGCAAACTAGCAACAAAGCCACCCTGCAAGCCTTAGATCAGAGCCAGTCACAATCTACTTGGGCCTCAAGGACTGCTCTCAAAATACCAGCAACATTGCTCCCTGCTCCCCTACAGCAGCTCTACAGCAAGACAGAGTGCCACACACGTCCTTCTTCCAAGCCGCTGGACCAGTTACCGAGAAAGATCATTCCCTTCAATCAAAACTTCACAGAGCTGAGAAGACACAGGCAGCCAGGCTTCCAGCAACTGCTCCTAAACCCAGGAGCTCCATCCAGGCTCCCTTGCACATACTGCACCAAACAGGGACCAAGCCAGCACCACACGCTTCTGACTTACTGCTTAGCACATCAGTGTTGAGTTTCAAGGAATAAGTAGTGGGGATTTTTGTCACTATAAGATTTATATTAGCATGATAGACATACCCTGCAAGAAGTCTTATCATAACCAAGGTACAGCACAGGCCAATTAGTCTGAGACAAAATTCTCCACATAGCTGGCAATACACCTTAAAGAAATACATTTTCAAGAGTGCACACTAGCAAGTGGGTTGTTGAGCCAGTGTTTGTTCCATTCTCCTCTCTGCAAGCCATTCCTACAATGTTATGATTAGGGCAATAGTTGTTCGGCTGCTAGATTCAAGAGATGCTCTTCTAGCTACTCTGACCTCTTACGCTCTTCTCCGCTCACCTATATGCTCATCTGTCATAACACATGTCAAACTCCAGCAAGGCGTACTTGGTCATAGCCTTGGACCAGCTTCTGCTTGTCCATGTCATGATAGCATCTCCTCATGGTAAGTAGGTCACTAGGAGGCCTTGAACCCTGAGAGGGGCCTCCTTAAATTATGCCTCCACATCAGAGTAACACAAGCCTGTGCCCCTCAGGGTCTCTGAGGCTCTGATATAGCTGAGCCTAGGAAGATAATTTCACCATCCAATAGACCGTGGTTTTCTCAAACCACAGCAGACATATTTAGGACTTGCTTTTAATCTCTCCCTTCCAAGAGCCGACTGAATATGATTTCTGTTAAGATTTCCAAACAACAGGCACTCACATGTGGCACAGATGCACCTTGCACAGTGGAGGCTGGAACAAGACTGAGCTCCACTGCAGACGACTTCTGATGGTTGCAGCAGGCACTCAGCACCCTCTGGCTACCTTGCACATAACCAAGTGACAAATGCTGTGATGTCTCCATAGACCAGCTGTCCTCTCATTGCTTAGCAGGGGACAATGCTAGAGTTGTCATTTAATAAAGATTTGGAATTAACTTCCTGTTTTACACCATCCTGGGGAAAATTAGCTTAGCTCAGAGGCATGAGACAACGGTGTGACTGATGCAGAGGGTGTTTATTTAGCCAGGCAGCTAGAGAGGAGTCCGGGAGAACAGAACATGCTTCTATTAGCATCCCCTTGGCATTCACTTCTCCAGCTTCTGCAGTAGATAAGGCCTTTGAGTGTGAGAAATTCTGGCTTCAGACACTTGCTTGAATCCAGCATGCCAGAACACACTGCCTCAAGAGCTTCCCTACCTTCTCCAGTATCTTGTATTCCCCTCCCCAGATTTTCAGGACACAGGCAACCAGATTCTCAGAAACCCTCTGGTGAAAGAGTCACAGAAGAAAGCATGGAAGAGAAACTGCCAAGAAACATCAACCAAGCCCTTTAAGGGGAAAGGGAGTTACTCCTGAGCCAGATGAAATCCCCCTGCTCCAGGGCGATGGCTGCTCCACCATGCCAGGCTTCACCCACAGAAGCGACATTCCAGAAACAGGAACAACTCCAAAGCAGTCAGAAGACTCCAGCTCCTGGGAGCAGTTTTTCTTGCATGAATAAGCAAGAGAAGCAGCACCACAAGCTAGAGGGTTAGGTAACCCAGAGAAATACGTCCTTACTTGAGCAGCACTGGACAGCCCAGGAAACCTTCCAGTCCCTCATCCCTCCCTTACAGGTAGAGGGAAGGAATTAAACTTTGAGACATATCAACACGGCTCATAAGGCACAGCACAGGTCTGGCACAACAGAGTCTAACCCCAACACACATTTATTTGCTAAATATTTCTCTTCCTTCCAAGCAGCCCAAAGGGAAAACGTGTAAATTTAGCCTCTGCCTTCTCTGCTAGAGATCTCTCTCTCTCCCTCCCCCCTCAGTGCACAAATGCAGGCTCTTCCCCGAGATGGCCAGGCAAGCCGAGCACTGGCTGCACCTGCTTTACTTTGAAGGAAAGCTAGCGCAAGCACACTGTCTCCACAAGGAATTCACAGTGGAATAGTTAATGCACCCTTGGCTACCCTGCAGCCAGAAAGACTTCAGACTTTCGGAAGACAGATTACAAAAGAAAATTTCTTCCTGTTTTACCTTCAGAACATGGACTAGTCTGCTGCGGTCAGATGAGACTTCAGGTGCATCAATGCTGTTAATAAGACAGACCACAAGCTCTGACACCTCCTCTCTCCATCTTACTTGTCACCAAATCAGCCAGGGGATTCCAGCCCTGCCTCCTAAAGCACTAGCTCTGCTCCAGCTGCTAGTTTCCTCTCTAGAACCTCTAGATACACACAAGCTTGCCCACTCCACTCTCATCCCCATATTGACACAGGTAGATTTAACATAAAGAAGAGAAAGCTAAAAGATTCAGCTTTCTGCTCAAGGTCAGGCTGGAAGTCAAGAAATGAGTTTCCTGTGGTGAAACACCTGTCACAGTCTATGCCAAGTGGAAATGATTCTCACATGTCAAGATTTTAGGTGACTTTGCTTAACAAAAGCAAGCCCCTCCACCACATCTTACCTTCAGATGTCAGTGTTCTTCACTGCAGGGCAGAGTAACCTAAACCAAGCTTACCTTCCCTTATTAGAAGTCTTGCCTGTTTCCTTATTTGGAAAAAAAAAAAAAAATCAACCGGAGGATGCTCTTTCAGAACATGGTTTTAAGCCACTGGGCCAAAACGGGGAGGAAAGGGAAGAAATATCACCGCATTATCTGCATACCAAGCTGGCTCACCTCACAACTGGTTTCTCATTCATTCAAGTCCAGGCTCTATTGTGCCAAGAGAAGTGACCCAGCTGAGGACTAACAGAATAGGGAACACAAGAACTCCAAGGTTTAGCAAAGGAGATCAGACAGGCAGACCAGAGGTGCTAATTACTCGTTCTAGTATCTGGATTAACTGCGCACTGAAAGTCCTGCCCTAAACAGGAACAGTGGCCACTTTCCCTTTGGCACACAAACGTCCCGAGCTCCTTTATGTGGAGGGAATTAAGTACAGAGCCACAAACACTGCAGGCGATAGGCTTCCTTCTCCCCAGTCCCAGCACAAACTTGCACTCCTACAGTCGAAACAACTAAGGAGGGGAACAGGTTATTTTTCTTCCCCAACACTGCTTGCCTTCTCTTATTACTATACATCTAAACCCTGGAAGAAACCTATCAGCCAGCTTCACAAGCCACCTCCAGCAGTCAGATATGGCCCAGAGAGCCCTTCAGAAGCCAGTGTCAAATCCCAGCATCCTACGTGCTCTTTCCCCCATCGCTACTGGTTAGTCAGACATCTACACACAAGGGCTGTTTTTGGTGTGCTGACAGCTTCCCCCGTCCAATTCATTCAAGGGCCGGCCACGATCATTACTTCATTCCCTCGCTCACTTCACTAATGCTCTAGCTGTGCTTGGCTGCAATCAAAGACTATTTATTTATGGCTATTTGGAGGCAGTATTCCCACCACCCCCAGTGTTAGCCCACGCTCAATTGTAGCCGCCTGGAGATAGTGTGCCACAATGCAAATTAAATAGCCACTTAAACATCTGCTTTGACAAGATCTTTGTCACCCCTCAGTTGTGTGACAGACATCTGTGAAACAACAGGCTGTAACTGTACTCTGATCCGTGTACGACAGGGATCTCGCACCTGTCTAACAGCACCAGCACAAAGGGCCTGCTCTTCCTGAACAGGATCCTGGGCGTGCCTGCCCAAATCCAGCCCCAGAGTAACCACCTGCTGCAGCCCAGACATCCCAGTGGCAGGGGAGGGCCCGGCCCTGGATGCATGGCACAGGAACAGCACACGAGTGACTGCTTGTCTTTCAGAAGGAGGAGGTTGAACTCTTGCACAGCACAAGGAACAAGAATTGGCATGACTTGGGAGATCCGAGTTAGAGAAGGCCTGTCCCAGCCTCAGAGAGGTCTAGGAATGCAAACAGTATTACCACCTCTGAAAGAAATATGGTGCTTTGTGCAACTCCAGGATGAAACAAGGAGTCTGGAAAGAAGGGATGTTAGAGGTAGAGAGAAAGCCATAAGGGCCCTTTAACCCAAACAAATATTTTAGCCAAGAATTTATATGGAGTAAAACAGAGAGGGAGGACTGAGGCATGTACTGTAAAACTCAAGTCTGAGCAGAAGCAACAAGACTTGAGACGATCCACCCAGAGGTGAATTCAGACCTAGACCCTGCAAAGCACACGTCTTGCAACTTTACTCAACTGAATATTGTGCCAAGAGCCAGCCTGCACGGCGACTTAGTGTTTGGCTCTGACTGCATCTGGCTTGGGCACACTCCCCAGAGCCAGCAGTTCATTTGGCTCGTGAGTCTACTATGCTCCAGCACCAGGGAATCACACACGAGGACCCCGTGCCTCGACGGCAGTACAAAGGAATGCTGCCTGGCTTCAGAAGACTGGCAGGACAACCAATAGGAGAGTAAAATATACTGACAGGATGGCCGAAACACTCACTTGTAATCCCCCCAGCACCTTTATCGCAGGTTATGGCGAGCAAGTCATTAGCTCCATGGTGACCAAGCTTCCCCAAGCCCAGCACAGCAGGGCCAAGTAAACAGTATGCTGTGGGGACATGACACTTTCCTGGTGGTCACAGGAAATCACAAGTGACAGAGCAGCAACAACAGGTGCCAAACACAACTTGCTTCTCACTATGCAAGTCCTCAGTTTCTGAGCAAACTGCTTTGGGGTAAGGTAGAACGTAAGTCACAGGAAAGAGTCGTCTTGGCTGAATGGCCTGAGCAGCTGCAGGGCTGGCAGAGGGCATGAGAGAGGAGAAAGCCACAGCTCTCCTTCCCTGGGAGGAGAGAAAGGGAAGACAGGCCTGCTCCAGCTCTTCCATCACCAGGCAAGGTACATATTCGCCCAGGTTGCCAGAGCAGTACCCAGCCATGTCAGTCCCTAACACAGACAACTGCTGTAGGCAGAAGCAGCAGCTCAGCTCAACGTGGATGTGTCAGGTCTTCAGATGCAGCAGCCTTTGGCTAGTATGATGCTGTCATGAATGTAGCTTGCTTTCCACCACCCCCCTACCAGCCTAGCTGTCTCCTGATCTCAGAAATTCAATTCAAGACCATATTCTCCAAGTGTAGGAAAGGAGAAGGTTTGGAAAGGTTTGCACTCACCTGAGCTGGCAACTATGTGTTTAATCTATCAAATGACAAAACAACAGAAAGAATAGCCAAACATCTTTAGAAGAGGTCACTAACAGCATGAGATTTTTTTACTTTTTATTAAGATTTTCCCACTAACACTTTTTAGCCCTTCTAAGTTGGTTTTCTTCCTATTCCTCCCCTACCATCTAAGACATTTAGCTTTCAGCTCTGCTGACCTCACAAGTCCTTCTCGCATCATTCCTGACCTCAAAAGTCCCACTCGCATCACTGTTATATCTTCACTGATTTCTCTCTCCTTACAGTTTCCCTCCAAGACTAGTCTTGCCAAAATGCAGAAGATGACCCAGATGCAGCAGCCTTTGGCTAGTATGATACTGTCATGAATGTAGCTTGCTTTCCACCACCCCCCTACCAGCCTAGCTGTCTCCTGATCTCAGAAATTCAATTCAAGACCATATTCTCCAAGTGTAGGAAAGGTGGATTTGCACTCACCTGAGCTGGCAACTATGTGTTTAATCTATCAAATGACAAAACAACAGAAAGAATAGCCAAACATCTTTAGAAGAGGTCACTAACAGCATGAGATTTTTTATCTTTTAATTAAGATTTTCCCACTAACACTTTTTAGCCCTTCTAAGTTGGTTTTCTTCCTATTCCTCCCCTACCATCTAAGACATTTAGCTTTCAGCTCTGCTGACCTCACAAGTCCTTCTCGCATCATTCCTGACCTCAAAAGTCCCACTCGCATCACTGTTATATCTTCACTGATTTCTCTCTCCTTACAGTTTCCCTCCAAGACTAGTCTTGCCAAAATGCAGAAGATGACAACAAGAATGTGTTTTAAGTTTTCTTGTCCTTTCAACATATGGCACGACATTTAGCTTTCAGCTCTGCTGACCTCACAAGTCCTTCTCGCATCATTCCTGACCTCAAAAGTCCCACTCGCATCACTGTTATATCTTCACTGATTTCTCTCTCCTTACAGTTTCCCTCCAAGACTAGTCTTGCCAAAATGCAGAAGATGACAACAAGAATGTGTTTTAAGTTTTCTTGTCCTTTCAACATATGGCACGCAGTTTCATTCTTGCCAAAATGCAGAAGATGACAAGAATGTGTTTTAAGTTTGCTTGTCCTTTCAACATATGGCACACAGTTTTGTTTCATCTTAAACTCAAAGCGACAAAGTTTAGCAGCCAGCTCTCATTATGGTAGTATAGAAGTTGAAATTTTAAGCTCATTAAAAAATAGCATATTTAAAATTCTATATAAGAACGCTGGAAACTACTTTAAAAAAAGGCAAAGACATGAGTTTCATACAGCCTTGAAGTAATTCTGCCATTTGTTTTTTAACATAACACGGCCTTCAAGTTAACATTTCATTTCAAACCACTTAAAAAAACCCAAAAAACCAAAACAAAAAAAAACCCCAAACATACGATTGTTCTGTTCCCACGGGCATTTTGATTGAAAAAAGTAAAGTTCAGATACATATGTTCTTTAGTCAGTGCCCACTGGTTCCCTAACAAAGGGCAAAAAAACCAAGAGTATCAAAAGATGTTTCTAATTACTTTTACACTACTGATTGGAAGCAGATACTTAGCCCATGCATAATCTCCATGTGCCAGGTACTGTACAACTCACCTGGACATTCTCTTCTAAACTTGATTAAAACAAGTTTATATTTTGACCATGCTCTCTACCAAGCCTGTATAATAGTTAAGTCATTAACCATAAGGGGAGAAAATGACACATAATAGAATAGTTCTGTTGAAATTGATTTCAACTGTCATTCCTAAAACTTTCAGGTACTTTCCAAAAACATCCTCCCTCTCCATTTCCATCAGACACACAGAGATTGACGAGATACACCTCTCCTAAGGAAATTTCACAGGTAAGCCTTAGCCAGGTCTTGACTACAGCTTCACTTACTCCGGACAGAGAATTTTAGTTAGAATGATTATGCCCAGAAAGATATGGAAAGATAGATTTCTTTTGAAGGCAGTATCCCGTATCAAATCCATTTCCACCTAGAGAACAGCTACTTAGAACATTTTGTTCAAACTGAAAAATTTCCAGACCTTTGATTACAAAGGCAACCTGCCAAGTGAGAGTATAAAATTAGCACATTAGTGCCGTAGTGTCTTCCTTAGTCTGAAGACAGCTCCAGTGCCTCAACTGCACGCCATGGTTTTACAGGGTAAATCTGAGCTGAGACTAACTAAATTCACTCGTTCCTACTCCAGAGGCTCAGAAGCAGTGAAATACGCACATCAAGCCAAACTGCATCTACTGATGAAAGAGCCAGAACCGAGCAGCAGTAAGAGCACAAAAGCAACCCTAGCACACCAGGAGAACCCCGCTGCAACAGCCAACAAACACCACAGTAAGCGAGCAGCACCCAACCATTTTATCCCTTCCTGCTGCAGGGCATATTGCAGCACAGGTGTTTCCCACTGTGGCCTGCAAGCGCCAAGTCCATTTTTCAAACCCTGGTTGTAACTGCTGCTCGCTTTAGCAACGCAAGTTATTTTTAAAATGCATCATCAAAAAAAGGTTAAATACAACCCTTTTCCTTTTATTCTCATGTTTGATAAACATTTCAGCAGGCATCTATCCAACTTAAGCAAGCTCTGGGTATACACCTGCTCCAAGCTTTGTCCCAGCTCTGGCAGCATGAATTAAATCCACTGCCTTTATTTACACAGGCACTACACACTCACTGGAAAGGTTTCTCCCACCCATCTTTTTCAGAGACCCCATTGCATCTCCTCCTACACCTTCTCCCAGCAGACACTGAAATCATTTTGCAAGCAACACTACTGTACCCAGTACTTCTCTTGAGCTGAAACAAAAGGACACACTGCTGCTCAGGAGGTATTGCTCTGGGCAACACAGCAGTGCTGCGGAGCAAGTGATAACCAGACAGGGCAGCATTCCACCGAACTGAGCTGGAGACAGTTGCTTTCAAGAGGAGACCAGTATTTGTTGCCAGAGTCTCTTCGCAAAGGCTCAGGTAATAAGACATGAAAACAGTCCCCTCCACAGCAAATTCCAGAGCCATAAGGGCTGCTTCCAAGCCTAATTCCCCTGACACCTCATTTATTTGTTTTTATGACCTCTAAAAATAGTCTTGTTAGGGGTTTAAGAAATTCTGTCTTTATTTCTCCCCCATTCTCCAAAATAACTCAGCAAGAAGGGTACATCAATTTGCCTAATGTAACTACTCACACATGCTTTGAGCAGCTTAAACATTTATAAAGGTTCTCTCCATATACATCCATCCTTTCAAACCACTAGCAGCCAGTCTTGGATTGTCAGGCAAAATGAGTTCTGCCCACCTCTGCTCCTCGACCAAGCACATGGATGTTTCTCAGTCACTCGCTGCACCACAGCAAACTGCACACCTCCCAGCTCCACCACCTTTGCTTCTGCTCTAATAGAAAAAGTCATTTTCCACCCAAATCCACAAATATACCCCTAGACCCTTGCCAATTTTCAGGCTGTTGGCAGGATGACTGGATTGGTGCTTGCCCTGTTTTCATCAGGACATCAGCATCTGACCTGCACATGGAGGACAGTGTTTCAGCTGAAACTGCCCAAAAGAAACCAAATCCTTGCACTCACACTACCAAGCAAATCTGGAGGGGGAACTATCTTAAGTCCTCTTGATTTGGGTCTAAAAACCCACCCAAAATACAGAAGGAGCTAGAGCACAATGCAGCAGTTTCCCAGAAAGCAGACCCGCTTCTCAGAGCCAGCATGCACAGGAGGAAACAATTTGCCAAGCAACTCAGATCTTGGGCTGAAAGCCAGAGGACAGCTCTGAAAAATCTTCCCTCTGCCACCAAATTCCCACCAGCAAGCCTCTCCCCCAAGTTATTCAATACTTGTACAAAGCCTAACAGGAGAAGAGAGGCGATGAGAACTTCAGATGAGATCCAGCTGTACCCTTCCAGCTCCCCTCCGCACCACCCAGCGCTGAGCCTACAGCAACCAGAGAAGAGGAAGGGCTCTGCAGAGCACTTGCCTGGCCTCGCTGCATCACAACTCGCTGCTTATGGATTTGAGTCAGCCAGCAACCCTGAGGTTTGCTTTAAACGGGAGAGGAGACTTCCCTCCCTCCTCTCCAAACTCCTAGGATAGGCTTCAGGGCTACTCAGGGGCAACTCAGCCTGTGCCAGGGCAGCCCGGGCTGCAGCAGATGAGCTTTCTCCCCTTCCTCTCACAGCTCTTTGCTCGCAGCAGCTCAGGACAGTGACACTACTGGCGGCAGACAAGAGATGCTCTACCAGGCTAAAAGGCAGGGAAGCACTTGCTCCAAGCAGAGCAAGCAGCACCTTGAGGCTTCCACGGGTGAAGCCGAGGCAGAAATTCTTCAGTGATGCAAAAATGCCTTGAGAAAAGAGCCTGAAAAGGCAAACCCATCACTAGTTAAGTGCTCAAAAAGCAGACAGATGCCATAACCGGAGCGGGATGCAAGTTGTAAAATAGGTTAAGGGGCAGATTTCTGCTACATTTTCCCCTCTTTTAGAGCAAAATTGTAACAAAGGTCATGACCACCTTCTTCCAGACAGAGACGGAACTTGGGAACACAACTGCCAAATGTAGCTCAGGCACAGAGAAGGTGTATCTCCCAGAGGGACAACCCAAAGGGAAAGGGCTCAGGAGCATAGAGAGGAGCACAGAAATTCTAGCAAGGCTGGATTAGTAAAAGGGTGGACATATAGGACCTAGAAGCTATACACAAATTATAATGAAAGTGGGAGAACCGCAAATAGCAACTTAGGAAACAACAACAAAAAAAAGGCTGAGGCATATTAAAGGAAAGCAATGTTTTCTTGTAAGAGCTGAGTGCAAAAACGTTTGGGGCAAACCAAGCAGTTGTTCCCCCAGATGTAGGTAATTTCTGGAAGGACAAGCAAGGACAACTGCAGCCTGTCAGGGTAGTCAGAGGGGAAAGGGACAGCAGTCAGCCAAGGTGTAGAGAGCAAACGACTTCAAAGCAATTGCTGTGGAAGGTTAAATTAGGTAAGCGTGTACTTTGCTAAGAAAGAAAAAGAGCAGGTGGTAATTGGGAGCATCTCTATAAATGGCCTTATTCCAACAGGAATGATGGTTACTGCACAGCAAATGTTTATAAAAATCAAGAAGATCCATTTAAATGGACCAGTGGCCAGGGCACAACCAATTACTGCTGTGATGCTGGAAGCCAACAGCTGCAGAGACAAAGGCGTGCTGGATGGAGCTCAGCCCTCAAGATGCACATGAGGCTCATCGCTCCTTAGAGTTTGGGTCTCCGCTTCCCTTCAGGCCCCTGTAGTTTGCCACACATCCTTTGTCAGGCATCGACAACAGAGATACCGTGAGGGAAGGAGCTGCCCTTATTTCTTGAACAAGAAGTGCCAAAAGACAAGCTTGGGACAAAGTAACTTACCAACGAGAGATTGCCCAAGTTACAAGGTCTATGCCAGCTCGTCCAGCACATATGCTAACAGTGTGCAGAAGCATTTTAAGTTTTGAAGGTGTTTACCTTGCTTTAGTCATAATTTTAAGTTTTTTACAGCCAGAGTTTAGAAGTGATCTTGTGATATTTTAAGCCAGTGACCTTTGTTCAGAGCACGTGCCACTTCTAGCAGTATCTATTTTAATGCAGGCTACAACTTTTAGACTATAGGAGCGGCGCAATGGTTTTGCATTGGATGGCGCATTGCTTTGCTTCACGGCACTTTGTTATTAAGGAAAGTTGGTGTCAAAACCTGCTGACCCTCCCACTCACCCAGCCACCACATACTCCTCATTCAGATGTACGAGGGGTTTCCCCAAGGTTGGCTGGTGTCGGGGGACCCTTTTGGGGCTGGTTTCACCCTGCCAGCCTAAAGACAAAGACTCAGAATTTGGGGCAAGCAGAGTTGTCTTCCCCCACAAAGAAAGGTATGATATCAGAACAGGGGTTTTTGTTGTTGTTAAAAACTACTTAATCCACATATTGAGCTGTGTCTGCCTAGCAACAAGTTGGAGTTTTAAACTTGTATCATCCTACTTGTGTTCCCATGGCTACTGTCATGAACAGTGCAGTGGCAGCTGCACAAATCAGCACAAGGGTCCCAGGAGGGACATCTTTAAGATTCCCAGACAGAAAACAATACCAAGAAAGTATGAACACTACACCTGGTACACTTGCCTTTACAGCCCCTCTACGCCCCCAAAAGGCACCCAGAGCAGCCCCCTCATAGGGATGGAGGGATGTCAGCTGGGGGAAATAGACACACAGCCCGGCATCTACAGATCATTTGCCCTGTTTAGCACAAAAAAGGCTTGGAGGCAGAACTGTACAGAACTCCAGCCCACGGGTGCCCCCTCCGTGGGTCAGCTAGCTCTTGATACAACGTAGGGAGATGACAAATGTCCCTCCCGCACTCCCATTCACACGTGACCAAGACTAAAATTGATGAGAACAGAGGGACAAGTTTAGACCCCCAAAGAGGGCAAGAGAAGTCAGAGGGAAGAGAAAAACCTCCACATTCCAAAGCAAACTGAGTAAAGAGTTGCTTCAAAAGCAATGCTGTTATGTAAACCAGACTTTCCCAGTCCTGCCCCTTCAGTTCCTCAGGAGGGGAGGCCATTTCCTACTCAGGAGAGGTTTTTCTTAGCCTTTATCCATCCCCAATCCCCCTGCGGAACTAGAAGCTCTCTGTGCCCTCTCTCCAGTGACTCGCACCAGGGAACAGCTAAGAGGGGAGAGCAGGCACCGTGCCCCTGCACACAAGCCCTGTTCATACATATTCTTTAGGAATTTCTGAACCCAGATGCCGCAACTACGATCACATATTTGTTACGCTGTGCATTCATACTACCGTTATAAAGTCCAGAAGGACACTAATTCAAGGTCACAGATGCTAAGAGTTATTTTCAATACCCAACTTTCAAGTCAGCCTCTGTATGAACTAACACCCAAGCTGACAAGACATCTAATCATCTAAAAGTGCACACACATGCCATCATGACAGGCTCTCACGGGTACCTGCAGACAGCAGAACTGAAAAGCTGCGAGGGACAGCCACGTGGCTAGACTCCTCTAATTAGACAGTTACACTACGAAAAAGAGCTGTAGGCTCTCTCAGATTGTTATTTGTGAAATCCATCCTGATGAAGAGCACAGAGAAGGGACGTGAAAAGGGAGATGAAATAACTTTAGGGACAAAAAACTAACAGCCTTATCCTCCTGACCCTAATGGGGGAGGGGAATATTTTTCTAGAGATAGACCTAGTTACACACACACAGAGCACATGAGACCCTGCTGATGTCCCCTAGAGGTACCTGCACGATAGAAGGACAGGGCTGAAGGGGGAAGCATAGACTAGAATTTCCTCCCAAGAGGGGATTTTTGCAATTTTATCACACTGCTGCAGCCTCCTCCCCCCAGAGAAGCAACATTTACCAATACTTCCTTTATGAAGTTCAAAGAGCAAGCTGCTGCATAGAGCTGAATTGTTGAAGATACTTGGAAAGGTAGGTTAAACACACTTGTTCAGTCTCAAAACCTACATGAGAAGTGAAATAAATTTATTGAGTTTGACCTACAACACAGAGGCAGTCACATCACAATCTGTTGCATTTCAAAACAAAGGGTGAGAGGAGCACAAAAGCAGCCCAATTCTAGAATATGCTGGAGAAACTTCTACTGCCTTCACTAAGGCTGAGCACATCCTCTTGCACTTTCAAAAAGCACAAAGAACTAAAAACTTTCATATGGAACTAGAAATTAAAGGCTTGTGAAGTTTAAAGAAAGCGACACCTAATCTAACATTCCTTACAAAAGTTTTTTTTAAGAACAAGTTTAGTCTACAGACCAACTTGGTATTTTCAAGGACCAATTTTCAAACTGTTCTTTCACGTTTCAGCACTGAAGATAGTGGGATTGCTCATCTTGTCATACCGTCAAGTCAAAGCCTCAAGACACAAGGTCACCCAGCGCAGAAGGACGTACAGGTTTCCTAGGAAGGGAGCACACACTAACTACCCCAAAGTTTTCTTTTTTATTTGGTCTCTAGACTCAATCAGCCACTAGTCACCATGTCTCAGTCTTACCTTACGCTCAGAAAGGGTAAAGCAAACCTTGGCCACAAGCAGAAATTGTTATACCCGAGGGAAGCGGGCACTAGCATCAACCACAAGTTTCTGAGGAGCCAGTTACTTCAGACTTACCTGCCTGGCACATATTTTAAAAAATTTATATTAAAGTTACAATACAGTTAAAAAATACGTACGTGTGTCCAACAAAGCATACTACTCTGAAGGTATGCAACAGGACTAGAGCCCACTATAAGCCGCATTATACAGTGCACCTTGGTCACAGAGGCAAAGACTTCTGAGCTAATTATAATGACTAATCACAGGGAGCTCTAAGCCTTCACTTGGCCAAGTCACAGACCTAACTAGGGCTGAAAACAAGAGTTTTAAGAGCAACTCATTAAGCAGCAGGAACCAGCTATGAAGAACAAAGCATCCACTCTACCTCGTATTAATTCCAGTCCAGACATTAATACATTTGTCAGTACATGAGACAGCTATTACCTTCACATACAAACACTGCATGTGCCAGGCAGGGAAGGAAGCCACAGGCTTTGGCTGCACGGAGACTTGTTTGTTTACTACAGCATTCAGGTTTGAGAAGGATGTTCTTGGTACTATTTGAATAACAAGAAAGCTCCAAAGCCGTGCCTTGGAATAAGGTGGAACAGGAGCTTTGCTCTCACCACCAGCAGTCTCTGGACCCCTTCACAGGAAGTGAACAAACCAAGTAAAAGCCAACTACTGATCCATGCAGGCTTAAAAATGGTCTCCCTTGGGTGAGCAGCCTAGAGGTATGGCACCAACTCAACAGCTGTGCTCCTACTGAAGTGCCAGAGATACAGATAATGAAGTCTCCAACTTGGCCACTACTCTTCTTTTTCTCCAGGGTGGATTAAAAAAAAACAGAGGATAAGCTGAAGTCAGCTTTATTCTCCCAATTCAGGTGTAGCGGGACTGCATCCTCTCCCGACGCAGTGACCGGACCAGCAGTATGTACTGGTGATGGAACAAGACGAGACAGACTCGCCCACGCACCAGTGGAGCTGCCAGTGCAATAAGGAGATGGCAGGAGTCATCTCTGCCTTCCAAGGCAACTGGGGACCAGCCAGACCTTGAGAACCCCCTCTGCTTGTACCTAAATGCCTATGGGGTTGAGACAGCCAAAAAAGCGAAGTTTCAACAACAGCTTTTGGTGGAACACCTATTGAGGAAGTTACCTGCTCTGCAGTACAGCATACACAGAGAGGCCGTGGCCTGGGGAAGGAGGAGGGCAAGCCAAATAGAGCCAAAGAGGGAGTAAGGGGGCCTAGCAGATAACCATGGGGGAAAGCTCTTCTTCTCCCACCATAAAGTTTAACAGAAAACCCAGAGTACCTACATTTTTCCACCACCTAATTAGGAAAACCCTTGCTGGGGACAACGCACATCTCCTCAGACAACAGCGAAACGACTGAGGCGCACCTGGTCGAGACTAGGTAGCCTCTGTCAGCCCAAATACATTGGGCATCGGTACATTATGGTTTGGTACTTCTGATTAGATCAAACACTCTCATTACTCTCCCTTCTTTTCCAAAGAGACTGTTGCACTCAGGGAGTTCCTGCCTGTTGCATTTAAGGCAAAGTCATTTGAGGAGATGAGATAGCTTTCCAGGATACCAGTATTTCCAGTTTCAGGAGCTTGGGTTTGACTTTTCCACTTGCTCAGATGGAGATCCCAAAGGCTCACCTGAAGAGCACATATTTTTTCCCCCAACCCCCTTTCCAACGAGCCCTGAAGAGCGCATATTTTTTCCCCCAACCCCCTTTCCAACGAGCCCATTCATCTAAACACCATTTTCTTTTACACTCACTGGGTACCCGGATTATTTGCAAACTATCAGGACTGTTAGGAGCAGGACTATTTGCAAACAAAGAAATAGAACAAGCTGGCTGGGAGTTGGACTTGCCAAGTACAAGTCATAAGGGGGCTTTTAACAGCCTCTTGTTACAGGGTTACAGTCCCTATTGCGGGGGCCGAGAGGTGCTTCGGTCGAGAACCCCACTAAGCAGCTGAAGACACAGCCTAATGAAATACGGCCTTTACACCCACCAGCAAAATACAGCTATTCTGAGGGGAATCCGCCACCCAGGGGCTGTCCCATTATTATACTTTCACCTTTGATCCTAAATAGACGGAGGGTGGGCACATTGTAACAGCCAGAGATGGATGGATGGATGCACCAGCTTCCTCCCCTAGGACACGGCCACACCACCACTTCCCTATCAGGCATTCCAGATCAGACATAGAGAATGTATCTCTTTCTTTTGTCCTTCTTAGACACAACTCCACTGACAGAGTTCCTGACTACATTGAAAAGGGTTGTAGGTTTTCCCTGTGCTTCCCCCATTCATTTTTGGTAACACTGAAATGACAGTCTCACAGCTAACAGTGCAGACCAGAGAACAAGCTCTTCAAGAATGAGCGACGTTCTGGCAGCAAGCACCTTCCAGTAGGTTATTCAGCACCTGAAGGTGAAAGCACCAGAGGGTATTTCCTTCCACCATTTTTACTTTAACTGTTACACCACCACCACAACCATCTGGGAAGAGAGCGGCATTGCAAACAAGAGATTGAAGTCTCCCAGCTGACACACATCCCAACAACAAACAGCTTTTGCTCATCTCTTTCCACTGGAAATAGCCCCGGAAGCTGCTTTCTGAAGGTGACCAACACAACTGATTTCCAAAGACCCAAGATGTAGCTTGTATTTTTACTGCCATCCCAACAAACTAGGGAATCTAAAGCTGTAGTGCTACAAAGGAGAAAGAAAAGCTCATCTGCCATCAATACATGTTAAAATCTGGGAGAGACTCTTCTCCTCAGGGAGTTAACACTTCTCAAAATTAAGGAAGCTTTAATCTTTACTTAAATTCACTGACCATGTTAAAGTGCTCACTAATATTTTCTTCCTCCTATCTTCAATGTTCCAACAGCTCAAATTAATAAGCAACAAGTAAAATCGCCAAGTATCATATCAGTGCTTCCCCATATGAAAGATTTTTATCTAGCTTTAGGATATGCAATGTTTCCTTCCACTGAGTTTTTCCATTAACAGGACATGTGGGTTTCATCTGTATGGATTAAAAGAACCATAATAGTTTTCCCCCTTCAAAACCTTCAACGTCTTGTGAGTCCCCTGTCTGAGAAATGCTGACCTACGGATACCCGCCTTTGTTTAACACACAGGATTTTCAGCTGGCAAATATTTGACTCTGAGCTCTAATAAGAGAAGAAATAGGAGAGGCAATAGCAACTTTTTCACATCATGTCTGTGAAATCAAGGCCAGACAGTGAAACACAGCTGAAGTGCAAGTGTAACTGATTTTAGTGAGCTCTGGCATGGGATTTTCAGCCCCAAACATTTTGCCTGTTCTTCTCCCTAGTTGAATTGGCTTAATAAACACGATGCCTCTGCAAAAGCCTCGCCTTTA
The DNA here is from genome assembly GCF_000690775.1 of Eurypyga helias. Lineage (NCBI taxonomy): Eukaryota > Metazoa > Chordata > Aves > Eurypygiformes > Eurypygidae > Eurypyga > Eurypyga helias. The sequence goes on along the minus strand of NW_010238038.1, from coordinate 3,064 downwards.
CCATACAACTACTGTTATTATACAAAGAATAGAGGTGTAAATACTGCACCAATAATGACAAGTGTAAGTTTTTGATAGAACTGGGATCAATGCAGTGAGAACTTACTTTACCAGAAAGATAAGAAGATAAGATAAGAAAGATAGAAACATTAATTATGGCAAAGAACCGACAGGCTCTGCCAGCACATGGAATAGGCCCTGACACCACAAAGAGATTTACTAAAGGAGCTGCAAGTAAGGACCACCTCCTACAGAGAATTCCAGCCACGAGCATTTTTACAGGCAAAGAATCACATCAGGCCCCTCCTTGGCCAATGCCACAGCAAGGTTTAGCAACTATTAAAAACTTGCACCGAGACATTTTAATCCAGAACAAGAACTTGTTATTTTCTGGTTCTAAGGATTAAGCAAAAACAAAGCAGCACAATCTTTAACCATTTTCCTCACACTCTGCTCAAACAAGGTAGAGACCAGCACTCTATCCTCCTCCATGCTAACCCAAAGATGCTGAGGTCCTTCCCCACCCAAAACCTAGGCAATCATTTAGGAGACACTCCTTTGCTTTCAGGCCATGCCATTTGATACTTTTTTTGTTCTTCTCTAGCTATTTAGTTCATGAAACCCGGACCAACATCCCACCACTGGCCTTGTTCTACCTCTCTTTTCTCCCATAGCCTCACAGATTAGGATTTCAGAAAAAGCTTTCCTAATTTTATTGCTCTCTGCTACAGCTCGCATGTGGCTGAGAAGTGAAACAGAATTAAATGCTTTCTCTGCCCCTATGCATGGGGACAGGGGAACACCCACGCAAGAATGCTGATGTAAGAATCAGCAGCTACAGATATGCCTCAGCCAAACCCAAGGTATAATTGAACATTAAGTTAAAAAAATAACCCACATACCCACAAGGCCTGGTCTGTGCCACTCTTCTCCCCCTCAGACACAGCTAGAGAGGCGCGAGCCCCTCCGCATCTCACCAGCCAGCTGATCTGAAGGTGAAAGCCTCTGCCAAACACCAAACAACCTTCAAGCTTTAGGATTCTTTGGTCACCCAGTCCCTAAAACTTCTAGTGAGAATCAGCCCCAGTATCTCTGCGCTCCGATAACACCATTCCATCGATTTAACTTTGAAATTACCAGTGTGACCAGACGATTTAACAGTTTCAGGCAATAGGTCTCAGTGCAGTGGGTTAGGCTGATTTAGGGTTTTCATTCTTAAAGAGGGAAACAAAAGAGGCATTACAAATAAACACAACTTCAGGACTGAGAAGGGATCACAAAATTCAGGGAACAACGCCACACTGCAAAATAATTCCTAATTAATTCCACAGGCCAGGAAACCAGCTCTTCAACACACAAGCAAAGGTTAACCTCCTCAAACTTGTTAACTAAGAAGTATACCTAAACCAAAATATTTAAAGAAAAAAAATAGAGACACCAGCAAAGGGGGATCCAATGCCCATTCAGGACATCAGAAGACCAATCACTTACTTCAGGTGATTCTAGGAACCTGCTGTCTCACACTGTACTCAAACAGGAGTGCCTGCTGATGCTCTGCTAGAGTATATATTACTCAGAAAAAAATTTGTCTCTCCACATCCCACACTTCCCCCTCCCTTCCACCCCACACAGCACAGAAAGCAGTAACCTCTGTATAGGTCACTGTACGTCTATAAGTTAAAACCAGAACACTGTACAACTGAGTGCAAAACAGTGAGGGAGGGGCACACAGTATCCCCCCTCCCCTCCATCTATTACATTAGAGAAATGAATTGCACAAAGGAGTGTAATTCACAGGGGTGACCGAAAAGCCCCAGTATTGTTGTGATACCTGGCTAATAGCCAGAGCGATGCGCGTTGCGTGTTACAGGAACATTGTGTTTGACCTACAGATTGAAAAACAGTGTCAACTGCTGCCTAACTAACAGCTCGCTCTCCCTCCCCCCACACACTTTTTCTCCTCCTCCTTCTCCCTCCTCCTCCTGGTCAACCAAGAAATGGAGTTCCCATGTGCCAAGACCTTGTATCTTATTTTGTCAGGAAAATGAAGGGGGGAAAATGATTCCATAAATAAAATACAAGTAGTATTGAACTTAAGAAAAAAAAATCCTCTTTTCCTCCCTTTTTCCTCCACCCCCACGCAAAACATTAACAGTTAATAACGAACATACTTAATAATAAAAAAGGCATCCAACACACTAGCGCACAACCTGAGGACAATCCACGAGAAACCTTTTTCCTGAATCCGCACAATAGCAACTCTCCAATAGGATTATTTGGTAAGGAGACATCGTGTCTTTCCACACCATTCTTTTTGTTTTAAGGCAAGAGGTGCGGAGGATTCAATTAAGTTTGGGCTGGGCAGAGGGACAACTCCAAACGCTAGGATCTCCAGACAGGAGGAGGGTTTTCGCTGGCTTCAACCTCCCCTTACAAAGGAACAATACGAGAAAAAAAAGAAGAGGTAATTGCTTACATTTCAAACTAAGGAGGTCAACAGCCTGTCTTTCTATACACTGAGATACATCAGCACTAACGTGCTTCCAGCACCTGCCTTTCAGCACAGCCCCAATTCCTTTGTTTGCTCAAAATTTGCTTCCATACCACTTTAAATTAGCTTACAGAGAACGAGAGCAGAATAGCTGGAATGTGAAAGAAAATTTTTTTGGGGAGGGGAGGAGGCGAGCAGCTTCCTAGGAGGAGAAACAATTAAAATCCAGACTCAAGTCGCCTTCAAAAAAAAAAAAATTATATTTATAACTTGATGTGTTTTAGTCCCATCCCTATCACCCAACCCACAAACACACGAGTTCGGGGAGGGGGTGGGGGGATTTAAAGAGGGAAAAAAAAAGGAAAGAAAGAAAAAAAAAAACCACCCAACTGCCATCTCCTGCCTCCTCCAGCCCTGCCAGCTTCCCTGTTCCTCCCTGCCTGCAAAGCGCCCTCTGGAAAGCATCGAGACTTCTTTTATCAACCGTGTGTGCTGGGGCGGGGGGGATCCTTGTTCTGGGTATGGAATTAGAAGGGATTGGGGTTTGGACCTCGCCGATGAGCGGAGCCTGGG
>NW_010238037.1:24498-41462 GCF_000690775.1 Eurypyga helias | reverse complement strand
TGTGATTCTATGATTATTTCCAGCTGTTTTATAGGTGCTTATGTAGTGAATTAGTTTTGGTTTGTTTTACTGAATTTCATTTTAGCACACGAACACGATTTATATCCTAAGGGATCAGATATCAGCCTGACTTCTAATAATTGAGACATCTGATGAAAAATCTTGACACTCTCCTGTCCCATGTTAAGACGTATGCATGGCTGCTTCCATCTAACTTTGTTCTGAGAGATCCTGTTGTCTTGAGGTGTCCCTCAGTAGACACAGAAGTGGACACCAGCTGAAGAGTTCCTGTATTACAGAAATACATTGTTCTCAAATCCTTAATTATTTGCTCTCTTAGCCTTCAGTAGACATTAAGTGTGCACCATGTTCGAAATAGTTCCTGTATTTGAATGAGGTCTACTATAGTCTATTGAAATTTTCCAGTTCTGGTGAGTTACTGTCTCTTTGAGTTCAGTGTCCTTAAAATAATGTTTAGGTTGTTAACCTTGTTTTCCTTTAAAAAATGCTGATACATGATTAAAGCTCCCTGAGACCTTTGGGATTATTATTTAAGGAGTATAACAGGAACACAGAGAGCATATACTCAGGCAAAGACTTGTATTTCTCAGATGGAGATGGCTTGTGTCTGACTGGCTTCACATGTTGGCAAAAGAGATCACATCTCTCTGCACCAGTCCCCTAAATACCCAGCGGCTGTGTCAATTTTAGTAAATTAAATGTGCCTATACCACTCTTTGATGTCTAAGTTCACAGCTGACCCAGAAGTCCTGTGTCAGTACTTTTCAACTCATTTTCACTCTAAAAAGGATGATAATGTTCCAAACCATTTGGAAATGGTCCTTTGCAATTTCCAGTCTAGATGAGCTAGTGCTGGTTAGCACCAGCAAAAAAAAATGTGGCATAGAATGTTTTACAGGTCAGCTGTATAGACAGTAGAATTCCAGTGCCCATGAAATGCACTCCAGGACTCTAGAAGCTGGTATGAAGTCAGAGTAGCATAGATTCTGTCCAAGTAAAATGTTTCAAGTTCAAGATTGACTTTATCCTTTCAAAAATCTGCAACAGATTTTGGAATAAATTCTAAGTCAGTACACTTGTGAATAAAGATATGAAAAAAGTAATGTAATTTTGTACTCAGTTGACCAGTGAGAGGAGATAGTTTATTTTATTTGATATTTTGGCAGAGGTGAAGTAAACCATTGTTTATAAATTATGACCATTAGGAATATATGGATATATAGGAAATTATTGCTCTCTTTCAAAATTAGAAACAATTTACAGGATGTCTTAGAAATGTAGTAGGAAATGGTCTGACATTGGTAAAGATGTTAGGAAGAATGTGTTCCATTTTTTGTCTTTTTTTTAATGTGAACTTTGTAAATCTGTATATTTTTCTTCCTATGGTGTTTCAGTTACTTAAGTTTTTTCTTTTTAACCTGCATTGTTAGAAAATCTGGAAAGTATTACGTTTGTTTTGTAATCAATATTTATGATCTGCCAAAAATATAGTAGAGTGAAAGTATAGATCAAAACCAAAATACTCCAGAAGCTGTAATACACATATTCTTAATTACAACACTGAACATAACATGAATACTATGCATGCCAAGTTTATAGCATTAGCATGATCTAGCAGGAAAACAAACGAGTATTTCAAACAGAAAGGAAAAGAATCAAAATATTTTTGTTTTCACTGTATCTAAGTTAACATTATGATAATGTAGATTCATGCCATTCAGATAAGCAAATACCAGATTTAAAAATAATGTTGATAATAATTCTGTGTTTGTTAAGAGATCTTTCACCAATTTGTTGGGTTTTTTTCCATCAATTGCTACTACAGAAAAGCCATGTACCTTATTCTGTTCACTGGCTGGGAAGGATCAACCCATTCTTCTAACAGAAAAGGTGATGGATGGGACATCTTGTGGCCAACGTGGGTTAGATGTCTGTGCAGATGGTAGATGCCAGGTATGATTTACCTCTTTTGAACCTAGATACACCAGCACACGTATGCAAGCACCTATATTTGTTATGCCTATGTGTTATTTCTCTGATAGCATGTTGACATATGCATGACCTGAATGGCTCTTTTTGTATTATATTAAAATATTTTAAGCTAATTTCACTCAGTGCAGCTCAGTATGTGAAGCAGCTGTTAGCTTGGGAATGTGTATCTGTGATGGTAACGATTATAACAAACAGTGGCAGAGTGCAAAATAAGTATAACTGATTTAATCTTTCAAGGGGAGCCTTAGCTTTCAACAGATTGGTGCATTTTGCCATGGGTTGTACATATGTATGCCTAGTTCTGCCTTTGTCAAAAGTATAGAAGTTCACATCTAAACCAAGACTGAAGGAGCTGAATAACAGATAATGAAAGCCGAGTGCTTATGCTATTCCTGATTTTCAGAATTCGTGTAGTTCATAGAAGTTCTTTTGTCACTTTTATAGTGCCTCATTTGGAAACTCTCCTATCTAAAAATCCCACAGGGCTGGTTTTTTTTTCTTTGTCTGTTTTTCATTGCACACATTGAATTCAGTAGAAAAAATAACCTTTAATGCAAACCCAGCATTGCTAGATACTGTACTAACTTCAGCAAAGTAACTGATAGATATATGCATGCATGCATATATGTACATACAGTTACCCTTTCTTAAGTGACTGGGTTCATGCAACAAGAATACCCTGAAATACTTGTCCTCTGAGGAGGATGAGGGGAGACCTTTTTGCTCTCTACAGCTACCTGAAAGGATGTTGCAGAGAGGTGGGTGTTGGTCTCTTCTCCCATGTGACAAGTGATAGGACAAGAGGAAATGGCCTCAGGTTGTTCCAGGGGAGGTTTAGATTGGATATTAGGAAAAGTTTCTTCACTGAAAGACTTGTCAGTCATTGTAACAGGCTGTCCAGGGAAGTGGTTGAGTCACCATCCCTGGGGGTATTTGAGAGATGTGTGGATGAGGCGTTTAGGGACATGGTTAAGTGGTGGACTTGGCAGTGTTAGGTTAAAGGTTAGACTTGATGATCTTAAATGTCTTTTTAAAGCTAAAAGATTTTGTGAATCTTCTGTGATGCTAAAGGCAGCTTTATGAAAAACATGGCCTGTGTCTCAATAGCTTTGTTTTCTTCTCTCACAGAAGTTTGGCTGTGATGGCATAATAGGATCTCTGGCACGTGAAGATCATTGCGGTGTATGCAATGGTAATGGAAAGTCATGCAAAGTTATTAAAGGTGATTTTAACCATACCAGAGGAGCAGGTTAGTTTGTTTGTTTCAAATACTCAGGAAACCAAGTAGCTGTTTGATTACTTTGAGCATTGAGAGCCTTAAAAAGCTATACTTCTTGAAGTTAGGCAGTTCCTTACAAGAACTTCAGTTCTACCTTTTTTAAGATAATAATATATGAGTATTTTTAAATTTAATTGCTGCAAAATTATTGCAAATTGTTTCAATTATAAAATTAAGAAATTATCTGATACAATATTTCATAGAAGACCTTGATTTTTAAAAAATCTGTCAAATGAAATTTATATTTTTAGTAAATAAATTAACTGAATTCTTACAGTGGTTAGATTCAATTAGTGTTCTTCAAAATAAATATCCAAATTATGATGTTACCTAGAGGAATGGCATGAAACCAAGCCAGGCAGTGGGAAAACATAAAGCCATGTGTATGAAGTAGTCATATCTTTTCATTTTTCTTTGTGAGTAGTGAATTTATTCAATCATAACGACATATCATAAAAAGCAAATGCATTTTCTGATGCCAAATAAACATGGTATTTTCAAACACTGCTGTGATATGTACTTTGAATGAGAATAATTAACTGCCTTGAGCACAGTAGTGCTGACAGAGCAGAGGATTGAAATCCTAATTCTGTGCACCATGCACCAAGTATACCTTCTCTCCAATAAGTCTTTGAAACAGCATTTGGCCAACTGTCCTCAGCATTTGTTTACCATTACACTTTCAGTTTCTTGAGTAGAAAATGTGCAGAACTTCAAAACAGTAAGAAAATGAAATCAAAAAAGCCTGTTATTAGAAGCAGATAGTATATATTTGAAAAACCAAGGAATTCAATTCATTATAGACTGAAGTATAGTACTTCAAAAAAAAAAAAGTTAGACATAGTCTTCAGATGTCTGGCCTCTCTTAAGATGAAGGGAATGCAGAGCAAGAATTCCAAACCATGGATGAGTCTGGAGGACTGCAAGATCAAAAACTACAAAGAAGGTGGCTGCTAATAGAAATTGCAGTGTCAGCTCTCTTCTATAGCTAATCTGACTACCCACACACTTTCAAGTTTATTCAGGGTTCTTTGTCAATCCACAGTATTGTGGTATTGCCCTCTAAATAACCGTGTAATTTATTTTCCTTCTCAAGAAGCTGGACTATCAGCAATAGTTAGCAAGTGTTATTAGCTCTTAAAGAAATTGAAGATAAATAATGCTGCTTTGCAGCAATTTAATCTTCATGTTTCAGAGTTATTGAAAAGGGATTGTAAATGCTCAGTATTCTGTTACAGAACATTACATAGCTACACAGAATAAAACTTGGTTTACTATCCACTTTTTGAAGTTCACCTAGATAATCTAAAATATGTTTTTATTTATTTATAATATTCCTGTTTGCACGGTGTTTTTCACCTGCATCACCCCTTGCACGGTGTTTTTCACCTGCATCACCCCTTTTTGCTTAAAGCAAATTGCCCAACAACATTCCTTAGTCTCACACTCCAAAGAAGAAATTGTAATGTAAATGAAATAACTAATAAGCAGACTAAAGCCATTTGTAACAGGGTTTGAATGTGTTAAAGCAAGAAGAGGGAGATGAAGCACAAAATATTAAAAAAAAAAAAAAATCAACCAAGCAAACAAACAAAAAAACCCAATAACCAAACAATGAGAGGATGTTTGGTTTTTACTGCCATATCATTTGTCTCCTCACACTGAGTGAAGATGGAATTCTTTTATGGTTGTCTAGTGGTGATGATGGCACTAAACTGCTTGGCCAAACACAACTTCATCTGCTCCAAACTCAACCTGCCGAGGCTCACTGGTTATTATTTTTTACTCTGCTATACTCTTTTAATTATATATCATGCTTTATATATTACACAAAATGTACAGTTCCATAGTTTGTTTCAACATTTTGCAAGAACCCTCCAACTATTGCTGTATAGGTTATAGCATGTTACATTTTAGAAGCAAAATAAGGGAAAAGAAATGAAAAAGCATACAAGATGTAGTTTTCTACACTTTTATATTTAACTCGGGACATCTGGTCTCATGCCTAGGTTATGTGGAAGCATTGGTAATACCTGCAGGAGCAAGGAGAATCAAAGTTGTGGAAGAAAAACCAGCTCACAGTTATTTAGGTAAATGTCATACGTTTTAGTGTTCATGTCTTGTTTTGCTCAGCACTGAAGAGTGTTAGCTAAACATGCTTTTGTGATGAAACAAAACTGAGTGGAAAAATAAATCTGTGAAGAATACATTTAAAGAAATTTTGTAGAAATAACAGAAGAATGGTTATAGCACCATTTGTCTTATAGGTTTTATTTTGAACTTTTGTCTCATCTCATTTTGTTTAGCGAATATTTCAAAGAATGTATTTCGATGATTTAAGAAAAATTTTAAATGCAGAATTTAAGAAAAATTCTGCATACTTCAACAACTTCAACCCCTAGTGACAGGACAAGGGGTAATGGGTTTAACTTGAAAGCAGGGAGGTTTAGATTAGATATCAGGAAGAAGTTCTTCACGGAGAGGGTGGTGAAGCACTGGAACAGGTTGCCCGGAGAAGCTGTGGATGCCCCATCCCTGGATGTCTTCAAGGCCAGGCTGGATGAGGTTTTGAGCAACCTGGTCTAGTGGAAGGTGTCCCTGCCCATGGCAGGGGGGGTGGGACTAGATGATCTTTAAGGTCCCTTCCAACCCCAACCATTCTATGATTCTATGATTCTATGAATTTCATTTTTTCATCTTGAAAGCACTAAAGCAAATACTTAACATTAAAACTAGTGAAAAGAGTTTTCCATGCTGAAACATGGAATCAAATGACACTGACCTACATATAGCAAATCACCAACAAAGTCAAACAGAACTTGTAAAATTAGACAAGAAAGCATGAAAGTATTTCCTTGCATTATTTTGAATTGTCTGAATGTTTTAACGGACAAATTTATAATTGCAATGGTTTTGTTGTGGTTGTTTTTTTTTTTTAAAGTCTGTCCATTTCTATGAAATTGTCTTTCATGGAAAACAAAAATTCTCTTTTAATGAGTTCCAAAGCTGTTGTGTAGAATATAATTTGATAATTTGATTGTTGCAGGGTTCAGTTGAATGCATGAAATATTACAATTGGTACTCTTTCATGCACTGCTTAAGTTTCAATTGAGAGAAACATAGTATGAGAAATAGGACAACGAAATTAAAAATGCCCTGGTTTGATCACTATTCTTAGTTCAGTTCATAAGTAATATCTACCTTTTAAAAAACTTTTACCTGAGCGTTCTCCAAACTGAGAGAATGTTGAAGATGGTCGGTCTTAATTATGACAGCTTAAGTTACCAGTGGGTGACCCTTAGTTTGTCATGAGGTCTGCACCTGACCTGTTTAAGATATCACATGAGATTTAGAGATCTGGATTATTTCATTGTTCGTCAGTGGACAATAGACATGGATATGTAAGAGTGTCAAATCAGTAACTGAATTTTCATTGACATGTTTTCTAAATTTTCCAAGGTTTTTTTCCTTCTGTGTCTACTGTGTTAACATATGTGGACAGCAAAAATAGGATTTTTTTTAATAATGCAAAAATAAATAAATGTTGGAACTGTGTTTAGGGAATTTAATTCTTTTTTCATGAATAGCAAATTGATTCATCTCTTACCTTACAAAATGGAAAAAGAATGTATTTTTTTTTATGACCATGAAATAATGTCAGTCATGCTGCTTATTTTAGAAAGGTGCTAATTAGCACATAATCAGCTTAATTGCTTATCACTTTAATATTGCTTTTCTTAATTTCAATAATGTCGCTCTGAATGAGGATCAGCCACTGTTCCACTGCAATAATTTGTAAAGCCTTTATGGAGAAGCAGGAACAGGTCCATTACTGTCTGTTACCATTACTGTATACAGGTCAGGCCCCATAATGAATTAATAAGATTGGTTAATGGTATATCACTGTACAAATGACTTGCAGTCTAAAACCTGAAGTTTTTCTGTGCTAATTGGAAATGAAATTATTTTTTTCAGCTGAACTAAAGAAGTACATTAGCTGCATCATTTTTCTCAGATATGTGTTCAAGCTGCTTCAGGGATATAGACCCTTTGAACCTGAAATTTAACCCTGCATGACATTGTAATTGCTGATTTTCTTACAGATATCAATTTCATAGGTGTGTTGTGTTCTGTCTGATTTCCATTATGGAATATTTTTCCTAGTAAAAAAAAAAACCAAAACCACACAGAAAACCACAATACATTGGACCACATTTTGAGGGAGGAGGGTGTGGGAAAGCAGAGAGGGTCTGTCAAATAACACAGAATTTTGAACCCCTAATTTCTGACAATAATAATAGTTTTGAAATACTTTAGACCAAATCCTTACATTCTGTAATTTCTGATTTCAAAGAAAGACAGTGGAAGATCTGATCCCATAGCAGAGGCCAGAGTCCACTGAGATTAAACATGTTTTCTTTTCATATAAAGAGGGCCATGGAAGATGGTTAATAAGTAACACCTTTTGAAATCATTTTACATCAAGATGTAACAAATGCCCTCTATATAAAAAGTGGATTGACTTTACAAAGCTGTCTTGAAAAAGAGCAGGGAACAGGTTGAGAGCTTCTGGGTTAAGTTAGGGGCCAAGCCAACAAAGGCAACTTCATGGTTGGTGTTTACCACAGGCTGCCTGACCAAGGGGAGTCTGCTGATGAACCATTCTTACTTCAGCTACAGGAAGCATCATGCTTGCAGGCTCTGATCCTGCTTGGGGACTTCAATAACCCAGTATGTGCTGGAAAAAAAACAGCACAGCAAGCTTTAAACAGTCCAGGAGAGCCTTGGAGTGCACCAAGGATAATTTTTTAATCCAGGTGATAGCCCAACCAGAGAAACAGTGGTACTGGACCTTGTTCATTTCTTACCAACATAGATAAACTATTTATAGAGGTCAAGATTGGTGACAGCCCAGGCTTCAGTGATGATGCCATGGTGGAACTCATGATCTTGAGGGATATGGGCCAGATGAAGACTAAAACCAGAACTCTGAATGTAAGGAGAGCAAACTTTAAGTTGTTTAAGGAACTATTGGACAGGACCCCCTGTGAAATTGTCCTCAAGGATAAAAGAGCAGAATAGACCTGGCAACAATTTAAGGACACACTTCCTAGATTGCAAAAGCTCTCAATTTCTACATGGAAGAAATTAGTCAAGAAAGGCAAGAGATCAGCATGGCTGAGTAAGGACCTCCCGGTCAAACTAAAGTGAAAGAAGGAAAGGCACAGGCGTTGGAACCGGAGATATATATCCTGGGAAGAATATAGGGATGCTGCTCAGTGTATAAGTATGGGATCAGAAAAGCTAGGGCACAGTTGGAGCTGAATTTGACAAGGAATGCGAAGAATAGTAAGGTCTTCTACAAGTATGTCAGTCACAAAAGGAAGATTAAAGAAGACATACAAACAAACACACCCTGATAAATAAGACAAGAAACGAATGGCAATGAATATGAAGGCTTGGGTACTCAACAGTGTTTTGCCTCAGGTTTAATGGTAAACACTCTTACCACATCTCTTGGGGCCCTGAATGTTAAGGCAGGGACTGGTGCAATGAAGTCCCTCTCATCATAGTTCAGGTTCGACTACGTGAGGAACCTGAACATACACAAGTATATGGGACTTGATGAGATGTGTCCCAGGGTCCTGAGGAAACTGCCTGATGTAGTTGCCAAGCCACTCTTAAGCACATATGAAAAGTCCTGGCAGTTAGGTAAAGTCCCCAGTGACTGGAGAAAAGGGAATGTTTATTAAAGGTAATAAGGAGGACCCTGGGAACAGCTGACCAGTCAGCCTTACCTCAGCTGAAGTTTTAAGAACATCACTCAAATATCAAGTCTTGATTTTCTTAAGATGACTTGAAAGCATAATCATGATAATCTGAATGGAAGTTAAATAATTACTTCCTTGACAAAACATATCTGTGGAAGTGCTCTCATTTAGAATTGAATTTCAGATTTTCTGTGTTTCTTGAGAAAAATAAGGATCAGTCAAAATCACATTGTGTTGGTACTTTTCTGGAAAGTATTAATAAATTTTGAAGAGAGCAAAAGGCAAAATTCATAATCCACAAAGATGTGAACTTCTCTCTTGTTTTGGTACAAACACCTTTTTTCTTAACCTCTCTATGTAAAATATGGCAATGTCAATTTAAGCAAAAATTTCCAAATTAGTAGAGGTACAGTATTGTACAATTTTCCATAAAAAGGAATAAAACAACTAGTAGGCACAGATTAACCAAGTGGAGGACCAAGACCAAGACTCTCTTACTCTCCACTGAGCAGTGGGAGATATAATAGCCGAATTGTGAAATGTTGCATCTCTATGGTTGTGTATCCTCTTGCACCTCATTAAAACTGTATGAGTGTATATCCCTGGTAGAGTAATTAAAAAATTGCACTCATCACCATTACTTGTCATAGTGATGATGGCTATTTTATGTTCTGCAGAGATATACTTGTAATTAGTTCCCTTGTTTTAACACTGAAATTTCGGTCTTTGTGGTAGGTTTTCCCAGTCTGAGTCTGATTTCTTTGACTTTTCAGTTGTAGATGCATTGCTCAATATTTTCACAATGTGAGAGAGAATAAACTTGTGTGCTGAATTTTCTTCCTGTATTGCATTACTTTGCACAGGAAATCTGCCTCTGTCTAAAGCTAAGCACAGTGGGAGTACATGTGTGGTGTGGAATAAACCTCAATCAACTTGCTTACAATATGGAGTGTGACAGAGTCAAGAGCAGAAGGTGGACTGCCTGAATCCAAGCCTAAATTTTAGGCTTGATGGTAGCCTTTCTTACTTTGTCTAACCCCAGTGGCTCAAGTGAGGAATCTGAAAGCAGAAAATGCAGGGTCTGGCATACTTCTGTATTTTGGGGCTGGATTCCAGTCCCTGCCACATGTCTGCATGCTGTGGCACACATGTTCATTTTAAAGGCAAGAAAAAATGATGTGAGGTCTGCTGCTGTCTGGGGAGAGGATGCTGCTCCATCCAAGCACATGACCCGAATGGACTAAAAGTTTTTTGAGTACATCAGTTTTGTTTCTCTGCTAGGAAGAGGATTGACCCCTACAGTTTAGACATTAAATAGAATCATAGAATCATAGAATGGTTAGGGTTGGAAGGGACCTTAAAGATCATCTAGTTCCAACCCCCCTGCCATGGGCAGGGACACCTTCCACTAGACGAGGTTGCTCAAAGCCTCATCCAGCCTGGCCTTGAAGACATCCAGGGATGGGGCATCCACAGCTTCTCTGGGCAACCTGTTCCACTGCTTCACCATCCTCTCCATGAAGAAATTTTTCCTCATATCTAATCTAAACCTCCCTGCTTTCAATTTAAACCCATTACTACAAGCTCTTGTAAAAAGTCCCACCAGCTTCCTTGTAGGCCCCCTTCAGATACTGGAAGGCTGCAATAAAGTCTCCCTGGACCTCTCTCTTTTCCAAGCTGAACAAGCCCAATTCTCTCAGCCTTTCTTCATAGGAGAGGTGCTCCAGCCCCTCTGATCATAGAACTTAATAGAACTTAATTGCCATTAATAATAAAATTTTTAAACCTAAAATACTGATTTTAAAATCTTGTAAAATCATTGGTTATTTTAGGTACTGGAGTGTTCTACAGTGTTAAGAGATTTTATAGTCTTAGCAGTTATTTCACAGTGCTGCAGTGATATGTATCAGTGGTGTCTTATGCAATTGTCTTTCTGCCAGCTCATAGACCTGTTGCCATTGTTTCCCATAGAAACTAAACATAACAGTATAAATATGAATAGGAGACAAGATGATTACAGGAGTGACTCACATTAACTTACATCTTTAAAAAATAAATTTTGGACAAGGCTTAAACCGTTGAGGTTCTCTTACAGCAGTCTGATGCCAAACATGCAATTTCAGTGAAGAGGAATGTGTAGAGTTTCTTGTCCAGAAGGTGACTTCAAGTATATTCTACTTCACATGATTATTCAGGCTTGATCTGAACAAACCAAACTGAAGTAAAGTAAAATAAGATAAAATCACAAGTCCTTCACAGAAGAATCTGTTCAGTTTATTATAGAAAAGTAATGTAGAATCATGTGTTCCTAATATATGAAATGTATTTCACCTGACTTGATGATGCTTTTGACAATAAAAAGATCACAGTTTCTGGCGATAGACCAAAGAGGAATGATTCAGGCGAAAAGAACAAGTTTTTCCTATTTGTAAGAAGCATCAAATTATGTGGTAAATGTGTATAAAATAAGTGTTTAGGTAGGATGACAGTAAAATTGTCACATTCTAAAGTGGAGAAAAAGGCAAATGTAGATATTAGAGGGGAAAGAATACTGAACTAGGATTTTTTAAAAGTTTTAGCCTAATTCCACAGATTTTGAGGAACGTCTTGTGAAAATTTTGTTTCCCATGCCTGTCTGGCTTATAGAAATTACCACCTTGGGAATAGAAAATGGTTGCCTTTGCCTTAAATTAATTCAGTGATCAAATTTTGAATTATGCTGGAGTCTGTCAGGCACTAAAACACTTCATGTTAACTTCAAGTAATGTTGAACACACATGTTTTGCCAAACATTCCTTCCAGAAACTGTTTCTGAAGAATGTTCCAATTGAAGTTCATGTATAATAGAATCCATAAATATCTTTGCAAACAGTCAGGTGATTTCACCTACTTGTTAAATTATCTAAACTGGAAGTGAAAGGACGCCCTAATCACTACTGAACAGACCACATTTATATTGGTCTTTTTTCATATATTTTGCAGCTCTTCGAGATGCTGGAAAACAGTCAATCAATAGTGACTGGAAGATAGAGCACTCAGGAATATTCAATATTGCTGGGACCACTGTCCATTATGTTCGGAGAGGTCTCTGGGAGAAAATATCAGCCAAAGGTCCCACAACATCACCTTTACATTTATTGGTATGACAATATGGATTGGCGTTTTTTTACCTAATTCCTGTCATACAGCATGGTAATTAATATTTTTTTCCAGGCTTCTGAAGATGATGAGATCTATGTAAGATATGCCTGCTTTTACATATATATATATAACTGTCAACCCACTTCTAAAAAAATGCCTTTAAATCCAAGAATAATCTTTACATATCTTCTTGGTCTTTAATCTTCTTGAGGCAGGTTGAAAGGCCTCAACATTCCTACAAATGTCATAAAAAGCTGCTGTACTGCTTAAGGAGAGAGATTCAAATCAGATGGTTTTGTCCTGGCTGACTATAGCACACATCACCATTTCAGGGTTGCAGTCACCAAGTTCTCCATGAAGAAGTACAGTTTTGATGTATTTCACTGTGGGGAAGAAAAGTTGATAGCCACCAGAAAGAAAGAAGGAGAGATAATGAAGAAGTACCTCACAATTCAAAGTCCCTAAAATGCAAGAAATTGTCTGGTAAATCTAAAGTAGTTTTAAATCTGATGTATCTATCAGATGTATCTTTCTATGTAGAAAGACTCTCTATTAAAGAGCAACTGGAACATAATAATCCTTCAGATTGGTGGTGATTTTTTGTTTATTTCACATGGAGAGCTTTTCGACTTCTATGTTAAGTAATTTTCTGATTTTCTTGGTTTGGGTACTCTCATTTATTTCTTCTACAAAATCCATCAGGAGTCTTGAAAAGCTATAAAGCATGAAGTCATTCTTTCATGCATTTCAAGATGATCTCAGAGTCCGGAGTTTGTCTTCCACAGTGCTTGTGTACATAGGTAGGTTTTTCTTCTCTGTATCTTGCAGGTGCTACTCTTCCATGACCAGAGCTATGGTCTACACTATGAGTACACAATCCCATTGGATCCTCTTCCTGAGAATCAGAGCTCTAAAGTACCAGAGCCTCTTTTCATGTGGACTCATTCTGGCTGGGAGGACTGTGATGCTGTATGTGGAGGAGGTAAAATAAAAGAAAAATGTACAAAAAGACAGACAGACACAAATATATCAAAAATGTATAGAGAATATTCATGTATATAAACTATATATATGTGTATACAGTAGCATAGAGTCATAGAATGGTTAGGGTTGGAAGGGACCTTAAAGACCATCTAGTTCCAACCCCCATGCCATGGGCAGGGACACCTTCCACTAAACCATGTTGCTCAAAGCCTCATCCAGCCTGGCCTTGAAGACATCCAGGGATGGGCACAGCTTCTCTTCTCTGAGCAACCTGTTCCAGTGCTTCACCACCCTCTCCATGAAGAACTTCTTCCTGATACCTCATCTAAGTCTACCCACTTTCAATTTAAACCCATTACTTCTTATAAAAAGTCCCCCTCTAGCTTTCTTGTAGGCCCACATCAGGCACTGGAAGGCTGCAATAAGGTCTCCCCAGAGCCTTCTCTTCTCCAGGCTGAACAAGCCAAATTTTCTCAGGCTTTCTTCATAGGGGAGTTGCTCCAGCTCTCTCATCATCTTCATGGTCCTGCTTTGGACTTGGTCCAACTGTTCAATATCCTTCTTACGTTTGGGGCCCCAGAGCTGGATGCAGAATTGCAGGTGGGAGCTCACAAGAGGAGATGGGGAGAATCGCCTCCCTTAACCTGCTGGCCACACTTCTCTGGATACAGCCCAGGATATGGTTGGCTTTCTGGGCTGCCAGCGCACACTGCCGGCTCATGTTCAGCTTTTCATTCACCATTAACTCCGTGCATGTACAATACGCATGTATATGTATATATATTCTGTGTGGATATATATCACTTTCAGTTAAAACTCATGGTGTATAAATATTTAAGACTCTGATTGTCAGTGTTGTATATTTAATATTAATGTCCTCATTATGGCTTGTATGATTCCATTCAGTGTTGGACATTCTTCAGTCACATGCCTCCTGATTATATTAAAAGAATAGTGATTAACTTCAGAAAAATATTCAGACTAAATAAATTAAGTAGAAAAAGATGGTAATGCAGGAACAAAATCTACATTAGCGAAGGAAATTCAGGACACAGTTTCTGAGAAGAAATAGAAGTGCAAGAGCTAGAACAAGAATAGAAAGTTCATATGCATTCCACTCTGTACTTGAGCCTATTGAAGATAAATTATCTGTAAAAGACATTTCAAAACTACAGAAAAGCTGAATTCCCATCTCAGATCAAATATGTACAATTAGTAACATGACCTGGGGATGATCCAGAAACATATGGGACAAATATTACAAAGGCATATATTAGTATGCTGATGTGGTATTTTTCCTGTGTTTTTGTTTATAAACCATTAAAAATGCGAATTTGGAAGAACAAATTATGATTATGAAAACAAATACTGGAACATGAACAGTATTGTTGTAACAAAATCCTTTAAAACTGCTATTTAAAAGACAGTTATTCAAATAAATGATTACACTGAAAAAACTCTGAAGAGTTTTTTTAATGAATGCAACCCGCTCGTGCCATGTGCAATTAGTCAGTCTTATCTCTGTGAATACTACATCCATTTTTGATACCTATCTATCCTTCTTATAACCTTGACACTTGTGGTTGTCTGATCAGCACTCCTGAAAATTTCTGTGCACCTTGTGATTGAATAAGAAGGCCTGGAAATGCTTTTCGTTCTCATAATAGCAGCATAAGAACACAGTGTTCTATCTCCTTTGACTCTGTGAACAATCTTGGTGTCATGACAGATTACTGTAGTTTCCATAAACATGCTTTTTGTGGTTTGATAAGAAAGCTTCTTCCCTGAAGGTATTTTGTATGTGGTGCTTGTAGCATCCTCTGTTTCCTAGTAGTGTATTCCTATTCCCTTGGAATATTCATGCTTTTTCCAGTTTCCTGAAGTAGTTTTAGAATAATTTTAAGTCTACCACAATCTCTCATTATTATCCCAAATATTTCTATCGTTACCTATTATGTTGAGAAGTCGTAAAAATCTGGTATGTCAGTAATTAGTTCTATATTAATGCTTAAATAAATATTTAAATGTTTTACTATAATGTTTATTATCATATTTTTCTGTTGTAACTGGCCTTCATTTTATTTTATTGTCTAAAATAGCTGAGTTAATACAAAGTTCCATAAAGGGTATTTATACTGCAAATATTCTGAAATACAAGTGAAAGATTTTTCTCACTTTGGACAAAATAATTTTAACTGTTCTTTTAGTTCTTAGCTTAAATACAAAGCAATAACGAAATTAAAATGCTGCAGCTTGTACCCTGTGTAAATATTTGTGTTTCAATTTTTAACATCAATGTCTTGTTGAGTCTGATTAAAGAATATAACAATTACTGGTAGTTTTGCTTAAATACTTGCAGTATGTGTCAGGATGGAACTATTGATGAAGCCCTGTGGTTTCATGCATCTTTATGTATGTAACTGGTCTGCAAGCCTCTGCACTATAGAAAAGCCTTCTTAGTATGGGGGAGAATATGAATACATAGATCTATATGTAAATGCAGAAGTAATTATCAAGTATTTCAAATGCTGTATGTGATAGTTTAGTTGCATGTCCTATCATGTACACACATGCTGCGTAAAATGTCGGCTGTGGTCACACACACAATGCACATTTATAGTTTAACTGCTCTGGGCACAGTGGTCTTGTGACCACTGGTGAACACTGTAAGCTTGTCTGCCCAACTCCTGCACACTCCATGCTGGTAAACTTCCAGGTAGAAACAGAGTGTTAAAACATAACCATAGGAACAAAGAGCTCCAAAGAGTGAACCTATTTTTTATTAATTCAAGGATTGCTAGTTTTCTACAAATTAGGCTCCAGTCTAATTACAATTTACTGCTTGCAGTAGGTATTACATTAACAATTCTGATTTCCAATGCTTCCAGCTTCAAGAGACGCCATGCTCCAACCCACCATCAGGGCAAGGTTTCTAACAATATGCACTAGGTCTCTAGAGGCAGCACACAACTTTCTAAATTACTACCCTACAGATCAGGTCAGTTTTGTGGCCCCTTTATTTCATAGGGAATAATGCAGTCTCCTTACCAAAGGATGCATGTACTGATTCCCTCCAGCTGAGTGCTGACGCTAAACCAGGCAGAACTACTCAGCTCAAGCAAGACAGGGAAGCAGGACTTGTCATTCCTTTTCTTAATATATAAATTATTTAACAACCATACCTTTCAACGTAATTTTTCTGCAAGCTTTTCTCAACACTGGGATCTCAGTGATTGAGAAAGAAACAATTGTTCCAGGAAGACTAAGGTTTTGGCTAGTGACTTGTTACTGGAATAAAACAGCAAAACTCAGTCGTCAGTGGTGCGCAAGGATTGGATTAGAAAAATCACATTTTCTCTACAAACTTTGATATCTCTCTTGGGCTCTCTGCTACGTTTGATTTTCTTGTACAAGTTTTACTGTTCTTTTAGCCAAACTGTACATGAAATAGCTGTATCTAATATTTTTAAACGAAGTTTCATATTCCTGGTTTCCCACATACCTGCTTTATTTTTTTCTAGGTGAAAGAAAGACAATGGTCTCTTGCACTAAGATTATGAACAAAAATATCAGTCTTGTGGACAATAAGAAGTGTAAATATTTAACAAAACCTGAACCGCAGATCCGCAAGTGCAATGAGCAGCCATGCCAGACCAGGTAATAGTGATTTGGTTAAATTAAACTGTAATATCTAGAAGTAAAAATCTTAGGGGCTAGGAAAGATGACTTCCTCTGGCAATGAATATGCAGTAAATGCATACATCCAGTAATGCAAA
>NW_010238037.1:15556-24485 GCF_000690775.1 Eurypyga helias | reverse complement strand
GAAAACAGAAACACCGGCTGGTTTTACTCCTGAGCTTTAATGAAAGCAAGCCCTTAACCACCATGTCTAAATCATTTCTTATTCAATAAGGCATCTCATTACTTTCCTCAGAAAGTGTTCTCACAGACTGATATGTACTTTGAAATTGTAATTGAAATGCTGTTTATGTGAAGATAGATTTAATCCCATGTTTTTATTTAATGATATATTTTAGTGTTTTGTTCAGTCAAGGTTTCACTACTTTAAAAGCTCTCAGTAAGCTCTGGGTGCACTAAGCAGTGAATGAATGAATGAGTGACTGACTGAATGAATGAATCCATCAATCAATGTTAATCAAGTTTTCTACACTGATGTACCTTAAAGTGTAGAGACCCTTTCCCTCACTTCTCTTGTCCCTCTCCCCCCATCATTTTGTATGTGGATCAATAGGCAGAGCTAGACACTGATGATGGCATGGTAGATGAAGTAGGAGAAGCTTTTTTCTCTGAATTTCACACCAGGAGGCAGCTGCAGCATGCAGCCTGTGCCCGGCAAAGCCACGTCATTTGTTGTCCCTGCATCTGAGCTAGCAGCCTACTCCTTGCACTGGTTAGCCCAGCTGGCACAGTGACCCATCTCAGAGTTTGCCATGACTAATGAAGTCCCCAGGTATTGTGTGGACTTGGTTAAGGTATCTGCCACCTTTCAAGGGAGGGGAGACCACCTAGCAATAGTTGGCTAGCATGTCCAGGAGTAAGCATTGGGATAGGTCTATGGCAGTCATCTGGAGGAGAGGTAGATGGTGTTCTGAAAGAAAGCAATACAAATTTTAGAAAAAAATAAAATATTGTTGAAGAAAGTGTGTAAAATGAACCAGAAGATACACCTTTCTTGGGAAGGATGAAATACTGAAATTGATAAAATGCAAGGTATGATACATTTTAAGTAAGACCAAACCACTGAGGTTTGGACTTCCCCAGACTTGGGCATTACACTTTGGAGGGATTCTTTATATTCTATATAAACGCTTGAGCAGATCTGTACTTCATTTTATTAACGTCACTGTGCACTTAATGAATAGAAGTAAAATAGTCTGATCTTTTTCTGAGGCATTGTCAACTATATATTTTCAATGTTCTGTACTTTTTCCACCTCATTAAATGAAACATTTTTAATATCCCTAATTGCTACTCAGAGGTGCTGTGCTGAGAAATGCAGACACATCATGATCCTTAACATATATCCATTTTTTAATACATTTTTAGTGATTGTTGCAAAACAAATACTCTTAGCTTTCAATAGAAAATTAACTAAAGCATATGCTTGTGTAACTATTTGTTAGTGGCACTTCAAGAAGTGTCTTAAATTCTATTGCATTATTTTGACAGGCTGTGATTTCTAAATTGAGTCTCTGGACAATAATAAAAAATCTTACTTAAATGTTTTATTTTCTTGCAACAAATGTGTAACAGAAGGTTGCAACAGATTTGTTAAATCTCAGTTTCCTAAAAACTCGCCCTTGCAATCTAAGTCTCTTGGATACACTTGTGTACTGCATCACTGGCAGAGCTGTTTGATTTTTAAGGGTGCATGGACATAATCTAGAGCTACAGAACTACTGGGGAGAATTTTGTTCTAGAACAAGTGCTGTTCAGGTATGTGGGCTCTGCCTTCCTTCCTGCTGTGATTTAAATCATGCAACATCAGTTAGACCTGACACTGAAGAACATGAAGAAGTCTGAGCTTTTATACTTCCTCCAGAGCACTGAGCCTTTCACACAACATTGATTCAGTCTTCCAACTGAGTATTTTCAAAGAATTAGGACTTTACATGCATGGCATGCACTTGACATATAGATAGGGTATGACAGGCTAATCAGTGATCTCTCATCTTTATAATATATGTGTATTTTGGAGCTTTTCCAATGGGAATGATAACAATAGGAGTACTCTGAAAACATAGGGACAATGACCTAAGGAATTAAATTATGTAAACATCAACACCTTATTTAATGTAAAATGTGTTGGATTAATATGCGTTCCATTAACAAAATGAAGTTAAAAGGATGCAGAAAATATGCAGATATGTCTTGGGTGTGTGTACTGTTAAGCAAGAGAGTAAGATGATGTGATGGTACTGTTCCCTTTGTGATTCCTTGTTACTGTATTGCCTGTATTTCTTTGCAGATGGATGATGACAGAATGGACTCCATGTTCAAGGACATGTGGAAAAGGGACCCAGAACAGACAAGTAGCATGTACACAGCAGCTCAGAAATGGGACCCTGATTAGAGCTAGGGAGAGGGATTGCCTTGGGCCTAAACCTACTTCTGCACAGCGCTGTGAAGGCCAGGATTGCATGACGGTGTGGGAGGCAGGAGTCTGGTCCGAGGTGCTGTATTTATTTATACAAATAGTCCACAGTGATTATTTATGCCTTACTATTTTCAGAGAATATGATTTTTTCAGTGGCAAGTGATTTTTGTGGTTCTCATGCAGTGATTTGGCAAAGGGATCAGGGACTGGGAAAACCAGCCATGCAGAACTATTACATTTTACCTAGTCAATGTCTTGGAGCTATCTCTTTTGGCTAGTTTTCAAGCACATATAATCAAGTATGTCCTGACTGTAATCATGGATAACTAGGTGTAAATGGAATTGAGGCCATCAGCTGCCAGGCTCAGAGTGGGAACATCTCTGACATACTTATGTACCAAGGGATGTTGATCAGAGGGTTGCTGTCATTCTGCTTCAGAGAGGCTATGAGGGGAGCAGCTTTCAAAGAAGGACATTTCCTTCCCTTCCTCTCTCTTTTCACCTCTTTTTCCAAGAACAGCACAAGCAGGGGGCAAAAGAGCTTGTGAATTACACAGTTTTACATATGTTGCATCCTGAAACATTACTGTTAAATGAAATTATTATTCAAAAAATGTATTAATTTAAGATCTTTTAATGTGCATGTCCATTTAGCTTTCTTCTTCTTTAAAAAATGTATACTACTAGACACAGTAAAGAAGGGACAAGCTGAAGGGAGCTTCCCTTCCACTGGAAAAGTAAATGCAATTCTGATTGCCTCCCACAGCAGAAGCTGTGCTATGGGTCCTTCCAGGTTCAAAATACAAATAGCAGCTTCTGAATATGGGTGCAGTCCCATCTTTGGGCTCCTCTGCTCAACAGTATCCCTTGATTCCTAAGCAAGAAAGAGCTGAGGCATAGGGAATGTTTTCAAAGATGAAAAGCAGAAGCTAAGTTAGAGATAAGAGAAGTAAATAGCATCAGTTCCTGGTTTGGTACACAGAGGTTTATAATGCAAGGGCTGTTTGTGAGAAGAATGGTATTCACTTACAGAGGTGTGAGAAAGAAACCCAGATTATTTAGCTAGGGTTTTTTATGTGAGAGATGAGAAATGTGAGCATATTTCTGTTGGAAGCAACAAATATATTTTGAAGAGTGAGGTGTCTATTCCATTCCATGGCCCATGGCCTTTCCTACCGTTATATTGGAAGCTAGCCATTACTGCTTCCTGCAGTTATAATCAGCTTGGCAAAGGATAGTTTAGATCTTCAAGCAGTGGGATAATCAAAAGCAGTGATAATGCTTTGAGAAGTAAATGGCATCATTTTTGGCAATGTAAGTGGGAATGTTGGAAGAACCATAGATTAAGACCTTCTGTGCCACTTGAGAGTTTTCACATGTGTATATATAATGAAAATTCATATATTTTCATATAAATATATATATATTTGAAAATTCAGTCTGGATTCTTGCATAGTTTTGGAATATTTACATTTCATTTTTTTTTTTCCTCCCAGAAAAGGTCTATTACACACTAGCAGAGTTTTTCTGAAGATGCTTCATATCTTATTTTTAAGAATATTATGTAGATGTTCTTTTATTCTGTTTCCTTTCATTCATATAACAAAGATTGCATAATATTTTCATTATAACATTTTGCATTCACTCCATCATAACTTTTACGGTGTTTTCATATCCAAAATCCTAAGTTTTCCTTAAGCAAATAGTTTTTGATCTATTTATGTATTTTTAGCTGAAAATGCAACAATTCTGACCCATGAGGAATTTTTGTTCATTTGTTAGTTTTCAACAAATCCAGTGTCTATGCAATTGGAGATTTGAAGTCAGGAAAACACTGAAGTCTTGAAATATTTATGTCAGCCTGACAGAAGAAGGCGATAAATGGGGTAACTGGCTTCTGTAGAAACCTGAAAAACATCTTTTTCCAACAGTGCTCTGTAAAGTGTGGTAAGGGAGTACGGCATCGGTCTGTGAGGTGCACCAATCCCCGCAAGAAATGTGTTTTGTCCACAAGACCTAAAGAAGCAGAGGACTGTGAGGACTATTCCAAGTGCTACATCTGGAGAATGGGAGACTGGTCTAAGGTGAGACATCCCTGATACTAGTGCCCCACAGCATAATACACTTGCAGTCTGAGTTCTTTGTAAGAATTGCTTTTATCAGAAGTGTAGGAGTCTCCCAGCTGAGGGAAAAATAAGGCTACAAAAAAACCCCGAACCAAACCAAACCAAACCAAAAAACCCCACAGTCAGACTGACAGCACAGTATAAATAAAAACCTAAAATATGAAGAAAGCATTAAATGAATCTTCAGTATCATGCAAATCTGCTATAAGCTTACTGTTGTCAGTAGACAAACAACTCTACAGACTGCAGCTCACTATAACCACACCGTTTGCACATTTCATTAATTTTTCTTTGCACATTTTATTTGTGTTTCCAATAAGCTACACACTCCAGCCTTTATAATCCTATTATATTTCCACACAGATCATTTAATACCTAGGAAGCATCTATTACTGTGTATTCTGAACACTTGATCTAGCTGTCACTACATTATTTCCTTGGCATACTGGTTTTGATTTCAGTGAGGTATATAAGCATAGACCAAAATTTAACAGAAAATATTGGGTGGATCTGTGATTAAGTGTGTTATTAGACTGAGACTTTGAACATCGGATACAGTATTGAATGTCCAAGCATGCTGAAATACTGAAATTGAACCTTGTCAAGGTTTTATCTTGCTTGTAATAGTTTTGGGGTTTTTTTCCTCTTGCTTCTCTTTATAACTTTGCACACAACACTTCTACTTTCAGTGCCTAACATTATTGCAGCAGTTTTCAACTGGCTTGTATGGAGAAGTATTTAATGTATTTTTAGTTGTCTTTCATGTGATTTAACAGCTGGAAACAAGGACTAAAGCCAGCAGTGTATGACTAGCCAGCCTTCCAAGAATTAGCTGCAAGTACTCTGTGGGCAACTAGTGTTTCATAGAATTCTGCTTGGGAGCTCCCATTTTATGACAATGGGGTACAAATTGTCACTATTGCTTCACTATTTATTCAATATTCTTTACTTTTTTTCCACATTCAAAGGATAAAGCATAGTGTCACATGATTTTTTCTTCATAAAGATGATCATTTAAAATATTTGGCAGTATTTTGGAACAGCCTCACAAAAAGTAGAAGATAACCCACCTACCTCAGTTACTTCGAAAACACGAAGTAATAGAACTGTTAATTTTTTAAACAACAGAAGCAACTAACCTTCAGTAGCAAGGTTACTTTTACAACAAGAAGATATTTGGTGATGAAGTCTAGTATTTTTATTTGCATACCACAATACTGCAGTAAGAACCTGCATCATTTAGCACTAGCACCAGCAGGGAGTAGACTATGGGGAGAACTGACCATCTGCTTTCTTAGTTGAAGCAGTCATTGAAATTGGGGTTGCTGAGGCTATGTAGGGATACTCAGACAGTTACACTGTGTTCCCAATGCTCTCTGGAGAAAAGCTTTATTCTCTAATCCAGTACTTTTCACAAACATCCATGTCATAGATGAATGTACAAGAATTTACTTCTTCCTGTTTAAAATTTATTGATATCTTGTATGTTCTCCTTTCCTCCTACAGCCAAAGCTGTAACACTGTAACCTAAACTGTACCTTGAACTTCAGAATTAGGAGATGAGGAAGTATTTCATATGGAATTGACAAAAACTTTTGAACAGTTAACATATAGCCTGACTGTGACTTCTGCAGCTGAGGTTTTCCAAGATTTATACCAAAAAAATAAATACTTTAATTTCTCTGCAGAAACATAAGTTCAATTTAAAATATATTTGGATTTCCTTTTTTTTTTTTCCCTGTTACTATTCTGTTCCATTACTCCAGTACATAGCAACATGAAGTCATGGCATACATGTTAATATGTCTGCGATGGGGGAAACAAATGGAAAGCTCAGATAAATGTTAATCTTTGCTCACTGTTTTTAACTCAAAGGTTCAGTGCAGCTTTCTGTGTTGACTGTTTTTACTCTTTAGGATTGTTCTTGACATTGGCAAAGGCTGTTCTTTTGAGCAGAGCCAAATTCCCCCAAGTTAATGCAAGACTTGGCTTGAAAATTTTAAATTACGTTTCTCACACATTGAAACAAGAGGCTTAATGTGATCCTTACTGGCTTTCCTGCTTCTCTTGAACTCCTAAGGCATATTTTTTAAATTAAGCTTAAATTGCACTATTACTGAAAAGATAACATTATTAGTAGCCAACACAGAGATCAAATAATTCTTCTGCTCAATGTTTTAACAATAATACTAACATCAAAGAATACTTGACCAAAATTGTGAGATTCAAACACATCAATCCTTCTAAAACACTAACTTAATTTAAAATTATGCTGTATAACCTGGCCTGTATGCAGTGTTAAACTCCATCATAACTCTGAAGTCAGCAAGGTGGCTTAATACACCACACGCAGATGTTCTTAACATCACCTGGCCTCTGTGCCTGCCCTCATGAGGAAAATGAGTATGATGAGAAAGTGGAGAGTAAAGGCTCAAACTGAGCTTTGAAAGCCAGCACCTAACTACATTACCAATTCCACTGTCTTTTCCCTGTGAATACCATCATTGGAGTATCATACTTAACAATGTAAAAGCTACCTTCAGGTGGGGAAAGCTCAGAGCTCATAGCTACTCGAGCAATGGTTAGAGCGAGGCATAGCTCAGGTTTAGCAGCAGCAGTGTCCTTTACTAAGCTGCCCAGTGCTTCCCATTTCAAGGTGATATGTTGAGAGGGTCATGCTCAGAGGAGTTCGTCATCTAAGGATAAACAAGTAGGCAGTGAAGAGATGAAATTAAATCTATATGAGCTGCATGTTTACACCTCTACTTGGCTGATTAGAGAAGTTCACATCATTGTAGAAATCATTCTCCAAAAAAGACTCAAAGGTCAACCACATAGGGTTGTTGAAGGGTAGGTCTAGGGTATTTACTTCATCTAGGAAACTTAATTTATTTTTCTATCTGGAATCTCCAGAACAATGGTGGAATAAACAAAGCATGGGAGGCAGGGTGAATTTTGGAAGGGAGAATATTGGGAAAGTGCGTTTTGAAAATAATAATTAAAAGTTTAAGTTTTATATGATATTATATCAGAAAGTTTTTGAGAGATTCAGCAGGGAATAACAGGATCAAACACTGGCCAACAGAGTAGAATTTAGGAGTAGCCATTTGTAAGATGAAGAAATACATAGTATGTATGGGAGACCAGAGTAGATAATATGGTATAAGCTCTAAAAGGGCATTTGGCTATAGAAGCTAGAAAGAGGACGCATTCAGTAGAAACTTAAGCAGCACCAGCAGAATTTCTAAATAGTATCTATGTGTTAGACTAGAGATTCAGAGGAGTCAAATACGACATCTGGGATAATGATCCCAACAGTTGGGATAGAGTTCACTTTGTCTATACCCTAAAGATGCCAAAATGGGGAACAAAGGTTAACCTGAATTTTTTTTTCCAGTGAGTCTGAAAGGACATCCAAAGCAACTACTTGGATTTTACACCCATGAGTCCAATTCATGACCTATTGCAAATTATTTATTTAAGACAGTACATGCAGTGCTGACTAGAAAGTGTGTGTGTTTGTGTGTACTGGGGGGAAGACAAATTTCCAGCTGTTGAGGAGGGACAGTGAACCCAACAGCTCACAGGGAAATCTCCTAATTGAGTGGTACAAAAAGCAGCTGTCAGTGCTGTGGATTGCTTCTCTTCTGACCCAGTAAAAGAGGATAGGAAAATGGAGACAGGAAAAAAGAATTTTTTTTTTCCCCCCACTTATTCAACAGCATGGGGCATTCAACTTTTAAATTGTTAGCTTTTTTACCAGGAACAGAACACTGTTGGCCATGAGTCAAAACATGACACTATTAATAATTTATGGAAAAAGAAATTATGTGACTTTTGTAAAATAATAGAAGTCAAAATAACACTGGCCTCATGTTAATAACTTATCTATTGACTTAATTATACAGTTTCCAGTAAATGAGGAATGTCTTTGTTTCAGAAATTAAGTATAAGCAAATAATGTGGGAGATGTCAATATAATGAAATTAAATTGGAGGGGGTTTTTGTATATTTCTAACCAATCCAGTGATACTAACATCATATGTTTCGGATAAAGTATTTTTTATACATCCATGTAGTGTAGTATTTTGCCCATAATAAATGTAATGTCATGTTAGTTTCTATAAAAACAGAACAAGGCCACCTTTAATAATAGACAGAAGCAGTGAAAAGACTGGAAATAATTTTAAAAGTACACATTGCCCATTTTAAACCCACAAAAAAACCACACATTAATGGGAGATTCTGGTATCTGTATCACACTTAGACCAACTGGGACATCTTTGCTGGTTTCCTGCTACAAGCCTTTAAGCTTTTAAGCAAAGTTTTTGCGAATGCCAAACTGGAATCAAAAGGTAGGTATGGACACATGTTCTATGGTCTGTTTAATTACATTATCTCTAAGTGGTGGTATATTAGAAAAAAGTAAATTGCGGTACATCAATACTTCCCATCAGGACTGAGCCTTGCTCTGACCCATGGAAAAACTAAGCAAGAACAAAAAATAT
>NW_010238037.1:5958-15526 GCF_000690775.1 Eurypyga helias | reverse complement strand
CCTGCTGAAAGATGCATGCAGTCTTAACTGACAAGTGACATAGCATATAAATGTAAACGTAAATTTTTACATTTTCAATGTAAACCCGTTACCTCTTGTAAAAAGTCCCCCTCTAGCTTTTTCATAGGCCCCTTTCAGGTGCTGGAAGGCTGCAATAAGGTCTCCCCGGAGCCTTCTCTTCTCCAGGCTGAACAAGCCCAACTCTCTCAGACTTTCTTCATAGGAGAGGTGCTCCAGCCCTCTGATCATCTTCATGGCCATCGTCTGGACTCGCTCCAAGCAGTCAGTATCATCCTTATGTTGGGGCCCCCAGAGCTGGTCTCAATACTTCAGGTGAGACCTCACAAGAGCAGAGAGGGAGAATCACCTCCCATGCTTCTCCTGACAAAACCCAGGATACGGCTGGCTTTCTGGACTACCAGCTCACACTACCAGCTCCTGTTCAGCTTTTCATCCACCAGTACACTCAAGTCCTTCTCCTCAGGGCTGCTTTTGATCCATTATCTGCCCATCTTGTGCTTGGGATCACCCCCAACTGGATGCTGGACCTTGCACCTGACCTTATTGAACTTCATGATGTTGGCAGTGGCCCATCTCTCCAGCCTGTCAAGGTCCCTCTGGATGACATCCCTTCCCTCCAGTGTTTTGACTGCACCACACAACTTGGTATCTTCGGCAAATTTGCTGAAGGTGCAGTCAATCCCACCATCCACGTTGTTGACAAAGATGTTAAACAGTACTGGTCCCAAAACCAACCCCTGAGGAATGCTGCTTGTTATTGCTCTCCAGTCATTGAGCTGTTGACCACAATTCTGTGAATGAGACAATCAAGCTAGTTCTTTATATACCAAGCAGTCCATATTTCAAATCCATGCCTCTCCAATTTAGAGACAAGGATGTCATGCAGGACTGTGTCAAACACTTTTCACAAGTCCAGGTAGATGACATCAGTTGCCCTTCCTTTATCTACCAAGGTTGTGACCCCATCGTAGAAGGCCACCATATTCATCACGAACAATCTGCCTTTGGTGAAGGCATGTTGGCTGTCATCAATCACCTCCTCATTCTCCATGTGCCTGAGCATGGTTTCCAGGAGGATCTGCTCCATGATCTTGCCAGGTACAGAGGTGAAACTCACTGACGTGTAGTTCCCCTAATCCTCCTTTTTTCCTTTATCAAAGATGGGGGTTATGTTTCTCCTTTTCCAGTCAGTGGGAACTTCACCACAACACCACGAGTTCTCAGATATGATGGATAGGTATTTTGCAACCTCATCCACTAGGTCTTCCAAGACGCGTGGATATCTCCAGTGACCTGGAGCACTTTCAGGTTCCTTAGATGCTCCTGAACCTGATCCTCTCTAACTATGGGCAGCTGTCCATTCTCCCAGTCCCTGCCCTTGCCTTCCGTGACTTGGGGATTATGGCTCACGTCCTTGTCAGTGAAGACTGCAGTAAAAAAATCATTAAGTACCTCAGCCTTCTCCGTATCCTGGGAAACCAGCTCTCCCGTTTCTTTCGGCAGAGGGCCCACATTTTCCCTGATCTGCCTTTTATCCCATATGTACCTCTCAAAGCCCTTCTTGTTGGCCTTGATGTCACCTTCTTCACCCTATAAACCTAGTTTAAAACCCTCTCAATGTGCCCCACCAATTCACAGGCAAGAAATTTTTTCCCCTTTGAGACAGCTGCACACCATGTGTTGCCAGCAGGCCCGGTGCCATGTAAACTTCCCCATGATCAAAAAATCCAAACTTCCACTGTTCGCACTAGCCTCTGAGCCACATGTTCATCAGGTGTGCCTCCATGTTCCTTCCAGTATTCTGTACAAACTGGAAAACTGCAATTTGTCTGACTTTTAGTGGATGGTCCCACAGTTTGGAGAACACCAGTCCCCTGACATTTTGAACCACATACTTCTTTTATGTTTTCAGTGTGGGCTTTTGCTGCATGTTCATTACTCTCATTTCTGTCTTAATGCTCTTTTTTTGCTTTTGCTTAGTGATACACACTGGACAAATCATTTCATTGGTCTGTTCATGATAATACCTAGATTTTTGCTCTCAAAGCTGACAAGTCATTCTGAAGCTGTCAATCTGTGCAACAAAATTCAGTTACTCAGTCCAGTGCTGAGACTCACTGCAGTAGGTGTTTTTTGCCTGGTATATCTCCATCTCTAAGGTCATCTCCCTCTCTTTTCAAATGTTTTCCTCAGCGTCTCTGACTATATCACCTGCCAACATGTAACTCTGAAGTTTAGCTGATTCACTTCGGTTCTGTAAGAATTTATATAATCTGTCAGCACTTAAGGGATCCAATTCATTTTTGTGTGCTGGAAAACTTCTTTCTTTCATGCATTTTTTTAATCCTATCTTTCACACAGTTAATGTAAAATACTGCTGCAGGTATTCATTCTTGTGATAAACTTGTTCTTCTACAAAGTCTTCATTTTGTGACGAAAGTATTTATTGTTGTATTTTTTGTTAATTTGTTATAATCTATGTGATTCTCATTTTATACTCTTTTCTAATAAGTTGTAACTAATTACTAGCCAAAAAGACTTTAAATATATAATTAATAACTAATTCTTGAAAATGTCTTCTGAAATAATTGTTTCAAATAAAAGCTGGTGATTTCTGATTGGCAAGACAGAATCAGAATATCTACCTAATATTATTCATTTATGGGTTTTAAAGAATTACAAGCAGTATTAAATATTTTTTAAATAATGTGAGAAAGATACACTTTTCTTCTTTATCTGTTCTGTTTCAGGCTGTTGTTCATAGATTTGTGTTTAATCTCCAGAGTTCCTTCACCTAATCTTGTCACAAACACTTCCAATAATATTGACATACAACAGAGTTCACCCCAAATTAATGAGCGTTCTTTGGTAAGTTCATCACAGGATCTGAACAGCTCAGGTCAATATTGTCTACCTTCTGGCCCTCTGATGGCTCCCTCAGGACAGTCATGCTTTTGGGTGACCTCCTCATACATAATGAAAGTGTTACACTTCAGTATGGTTTTCCTACTAATAAAGCAGTTAGAATCATTTTCTGGAAATCCATTTTCTTCCAATGAAGTAGAAATTTTGAAGAGAAAATTAACTGGTGGAAGTTTTATTGATAGTCGTAAATTATTTTTCTACTTTTTTTGTCTGTTTCTCTTTTATGGTTTTTATTTCAAAAGTAATGACCTGTATGTGGGATCATGATATTTCAGAATTTAAAAAATCCTTAAGGTTCAGTTTCTTCATAAACTCTCAATTTATTGACCTTTTTTTTTAACTATCTTTCATATCCATTTAGCTGAAGTACCTGCTATCACTTCAGATCTTCATGATTTAGAATTTGGTAGATATGGTGAATGGAAGTAAAGTCATTGATAAGGATGAGCTCTTTCTTTCATAATACTACTGAAAAACTCAAGAGTGCTACATAGTTTGATGCTACTTAAAGGCAAATACTTAATTTTATGTGGTACAAAACAGCTTTCTGACACAGGTTTCTTTCATTTCTAAAAAGTAAATAGATTAAATAGTAGCAGTTTTGAAGATTAAGGTTTTTTTGGAGTGGTTATTTTTCCTTCCTATGATATTTCCTTTACGTGGAAATTGGTTCTTTGAATTGTCTTTTCAATAGAAATGCCATAATCCTTTAATTACATTTTTGTGCTGATGAGCTATGCTTTGCTGTGGAAGGTTTTCTACAGAGCAGCAGATCAGCATTGTGATAACATTAAATTATATACACAAAGACTAATATTTTAAATTCTTTTTAAGAGTTCATTTTCATTAATTACAAACTCCAGAATGACATACCCCAACTAATTTTGTCAGAAAGATAAAGGTAATTATGAGGTTTTCAAATCTAACTGCTTCCAGATTTTTTTGTGTGTTTGATAGTTATAGTCAGTGTAAAGTCATCTTCTGCCAAAATACCATACAGTGATAGCTCATATATGAAGTGTGAGATATAATAACATCTTATTCATCACTAAGCACTAAAGGCAGTAATATATAAGTATGCCATATAAGATTTTTTTTACAAATTGCTGGCAGTATAATATTGAATCTAATCCACTAAGTGTGAATCCTCTTACAGTTGAGAGTTTCATCTGTATGACCAGTTTTATTACATGGCTCTAACAAATAATTGTCTCCTTTTGATTTCTTTGCTGACATACATGAAATAAGTGACTGTGTTTCATTAGTTTATCGAAGAAAGAAATTGTGGCACTGAACCTGGGTTTCAAATATAGGCAAAGAACTTGCTACTTCCGAGCTGAGACCAGTGAGTGTGTTAACACTAAAGCCTATCAAACTCCACTATTGATTCAGAGTAGATGAGTAATTATATTCTCAAGTATAGATTTTTATATCCTGTGCTAGAAAAAATTATTTGTTTTTTGTTGATTCATTAATAAGCATATTATAACAAATTCTGTGGTTTTACTCAACGAAATTTTACTTGTTAGTTTTCAGTTGCTCCTTGGCTCGTTATGAATGGTAGTTTCATGTCATCCACCAAACAACTGGTTGCTCTGCAAAGGAAGCTAACAAGGATTTTAAAAATCTATCTTACTTTTAAAATCTTATCTTTTTCAAACAGTTATCCAATACTAATTATTGCTCCAGAAAGAAGAGCTAGAAATAAAAATGAGGGGTGAAAGAAGGAAAAAATAAAAGGAAAAATAAAAATAAATACGCACAACTCCAACTTGCTGAACTTAGGAGAGACCAACACCAGAATTTTTTCAGATAAACTTAGAACAATTTTTGAATTTTAAATTTGGCATTTGCATACTGAGGTGTTGGGTGTGTCACAAATGAGAGAGGCAGAAAGACCTTCCTGGAAGTCATGCATGCAGAGACCTAAGACTTCGTCTTATGTTCAGATCCCTTAGTCCCTCCTTTTATAATAGATACACTATTCATAAATGTTTTATTGAAAAAAAAAGTTCCTAAATAAACTGTGGATTATTTGCTTTATTAAGTAATCCTTAGGATTATTGCTAAATTCAGTATAAATTCTTTGTTGAAAAACAAATTCACTGCTTTATCCACTACCTGCCTTCAATAGCAAACTTCATAAGAATACAAGATACACAAAAAGATTGCAAGCATGTCAGCAAATATGAATCCTGTTGCGAGCTTGCTATCCTTGTTTCACACTCACATTATGGAAAGGTTGAAACTACTTAAGTGCTGGAACTGATGAACCTATACATAAATGATTAGGAATGCTCTGCTAATAATTTCCAGTAGAACTCATCACTGAGTTTCCTTATAAGCACATTGCTCTCCACTTTGAATGCTACTTAGACTTGTAAAAAACTTTTATTGAACAATTCATTTATTCTGGAAAATAAATTGTCCAAGTCAGTTCTGTTAATATTGTCACAGATTGGGTTTTTCATTGTGGATTTTATCAGCCTTTGCAGTGATAGCCTGTTGTCTTGGCAGAAAGATGCAGTTTGACCATTACTGTCTGCCAGTGACAATTTTTTCCTTAATTTAGGAATTCCTACTTCTTAGGAAGGCCAGCTGGAAGCAGCTACAGCATTACAGCACCTTCCTCAGCTGTTGGCCTTGGGAATATGTATTCTCTCCAGAATATATATCTTTGGCAAGGAACAGAAAGAAAGAATCTTGGGTAATGGGTGTACATGCCAAGTGTAAGGATTGTTATATTTAATGCCTAGTTTTCTGTCCTTGGATTTAGGCATAAAATAAGTTCAAAAGTAGTTAAAATAAGTTCAAAATTCAAACACAGTGGGTAGATTTTATTTGAAAGATAGAAAATATATTTTTTAAAAATAGCAGTTAACTATATTTATCCAGCAATTTTTTGTAATCTTTGACAGGAATGTTTTACATGTTTTGCTGCTTGAACAATTATACAGTACCTTTAGGACTGTATCCAAAACGCACAGATCAAAAGTCACATAAAAAACCCTCTAGCTGCATATTAGAACATTTAGTCTAAACCTACAAACACAGTTGTCCTATGGGAATTTTTGCTAATCAGCTACATGGCCTTAAAGTGTAGGCCATCTGAACAGTCAGAAGTAAAATTTAAGCAAATACTACAAAAATAAAGTGTAGCATGTGCAGGAGCGATATTTGGGAAGTGGACAGGGTGGGAAGAAGAGCTATAGAAATGTATTCTTCATTCACTAGTAATAAAAGCTGTGGGCTGAAATTAATCTGAGATCTGCTGAACTGAAGCAAGTTGCTACAGATTGGTTTGGAGTGGGCATTTTCTGTAAATGTTATATAAATAAGCTGTATATTAATTTATACATTTATATATAAAACAGTGGAAAATACAAGAAGTTTGATAGATAGATAGATAGATAGATAGATAGATAGATAGATAGATAGATAGATAGATAGATAGATAGATAGTAGATAGATAGATAGATAGATAGATAGATAGATAGATAGATAGATAGATAGATAGATAGATAGATAGATAGATAGATTTTTTATTAAATTCACTGCTTAATATGTAAAAGTGAAAGTATTTTTTGTTTCCTCTAATTTGAAAGCTTTGTTACAAAAATATGGAAACTCGAGAAATACACAGAAGCTATGCAGCTTTAGCTACATGCCACATGTGCTACCTAAAGTGTGACAGCTGCACATCTAGCAAGAGGTATTTGCCTCAGTTTGAATATTTTCTGTGAGAGAAATTCAAACATCAGGCAAGCTTAGAAGACAATTTTGAAAGAGCCTGCTTCAGCTAGAATGTACATATGCATATGCCATAAAATGAGGGACAGAGCTGTTGCTCTGAGTTGCATCTAGCTGGTTTGCAGAAGTTGAGGTGTCTGCTAGTGAAATTGGACTAAGCCTATACCTTTGCAGAGTGAAAAAGAAAAATATTATGGATGCCTTTTATCCTCCGGTATTCAGTGTCTGCTCTCAATTAACCCAGCAGTTGTCTGGTGTGTATGCATCACAACTTCAGGTTTAAGACCATTTCATGGAGACAAACAGAAAAATCAGTGTTTGTCTGTGTAGCTAGCAAATGAACTGCTAAACGCCATACCTGAAGTGTGTTTTCCCTGTTTCATACTGTTTCATACTACTTTGAATGTGAGATAACATAGATATGGTAAAAAGATTTTTTTTTTTTTGGCTTCCACTCAATAGAACTTTTACTTCTGAAGTCAGATTCCACTGATGATGATGATGTGTGAACAGGGAGGAGCACAGCTTGACTATCAGGTCCCCGGTTGATTTTAAAACACTAATGGTCTGTAAAAACTTCTCTTTACTTGTAAACTGATCAAGATGGCTTTGAAAGTTTTGGATTGCAAATCAATGTGGTATCCCTGCTACTTTGCAATTTTCCCTAGATGTCTTCCAAGACTTCATATAACTTCTCAGTTTTATAAAATAAGAATAAATACAAAATTTAAAAATTAGTATATTTCTGTGAAAAGAAAAGAAGATAGCACAGAAGGCAGATTTCCTATTTTATTTCTTGCTTTACCACTTGTTTCTTGTATGAACATAAATTTTATTTATCATCCTTTAATGTCAGTTTTTTCCTCTAAAGTTTGGATGTGAATAAGTAGGTCATGCAAGACTAAAAGTAATTGCTTGCAAGTTGTATACATCTTTGGATAGAAAACTATATTGTAATGCTTTATAACGTTCTTTGAATTATCTCATACAGGCCAGTAGTGGCTCAGTCATTAAATGGGTGTTAATTCAAAAATTAAGATTTTAATACCTAAATATCACCAAATTCTGCGTAGAAACTCAGGGCCTAAACACTGATTAGCCAAGGGAGAGATCTGTCTGCTGGTTGCATATTGTCTCAGTTGCAGTCACAGGAACTTTTCAGACCAGAGTTTTTTTGATATAGAGTAGGTATGAAACCATTTTCCAACAGTTTATCTACTATTTGATAATGCATAACAATTCGTGTATGCAGGTGCCTTTGTGGAGAGCAGTCAAGTGTATATTCTAGCCTCTTGTACCTCTTGTCATGCCTCTTGGAGTTTCATGAGTCCAAAAGACCTGAATGTCACTTCAATGTACTTACTCGTATGCAAGTCCTCTATTTCCTATTTGACATGTATAAATCTTTCCTCCAAGTAGCAGTGTTTAAGATGTCACTCAAAAGCACACAGATCACAAAGCTAAAGGGTAAAAACTCTTGAGTGTTTTGTATACTCGAAATCTATTATTTCTTTTCAGAAAACTATACTTTTCAATCTCCATCTTGAGACAGGGTGGTTGGGAAACTTCTTTTGTTATAGCACCCTCTCCTTGACTTTCTCATTTCAATATTTTTTCAGCTGCTTCTTGAAGCCTCCTAAGGAAATGTGTTCTTAATATTTATGTAATTAAAATTTTTTACAATAAAAATATTTTCACAATTATGTGGATGGTAGTGGCATACATTTTCAGCCAGTGCTGATATCATTCATTTCAAGAAATTGATTAATATTTCAAGATGTCCTCTATAGTAAATTTCTCCAGAACTGAATGAAATCTGTGGGTACTTGAGTCAAAATAATTAGCAGGTAGGAGCAAATTACAATATATGGTTTTTTGAAAGAATTTGTAGTTAAAGCAATAATACATATGTCAATTGACACAAAAATAATTCATGCCCTGTGAAATTTTGTTCACAAAAAGTCAGCAAAGGGGAAAGCATGTAATTTGTTGGCTTGGAATAAGTTTTGTATGCATATGTGTAGCACTGCAAAAGTTTTCATTCTAATATATTATGCTACTGTGATAGAAGTAGAGCTTTACCATCATTACAGTGCTCAGCTGTTTTTATTTTCTCACCTCATTCCTTATGGCAACAAGATGGGAATGTTGATTAAAGACCAGGCAGCATGTCTCACGTTGTGTGTTTCATTTGCGGGACACATGTAAAAACATGAAGATGTGACACAAAGACAGGAGGCATACACTCTGCTCAGTGGCAAGAGCACTTTTGCGCTGGCAGGAGTAATGGCTTAATTTAAGTTGCTTCCCTCTGTCAGTGTCTGAGAGCATTTTCTTTTGTTCCATGACTTTCACATCTAATAAGAGTAAATTAAGATACAGATATGGGAGAACAGCCCGTGCTTTCTTCAGGCACACTGTAGCATTACAGTTTAATCACAGGCTCTACAAAGTGGAACTTGACGGCAATGGATGCTGGAATCAGTCCTTCAATAAATATTGCCAATTTATTTGTTCTTTTTTGAATTTATTTTCATTTAACTGATGGAATGGAAGGCAGAAATCTTGCTGACAACTAAAGGAGCAGCCACTGATTTCACCTGGACTGGCATTTTATCTTCATGTTTACAGGCAAAAATACCGTTAGAATTAATGTGTGTCTTCTGTGTGTTCCAGTGCTCCGTTACCTGTGGCAAAGGGATGCAGTCCCGAGTCATCCAGTGCATGCACAAAATCACAGGAAGGCATGGCAATGAATGCTTTTCTTCAGAAAAACCTGCAGCCTACAGACCCTGTCATCTTCACCCCTGCAATGAGAAAATTAATGTTAACACAATAACATCACCCAGGTTAGGTAAGTAGTCAAAATGAC
>NW_010238037.1:4580-5945 GCF_000690775.1 Eurypyga helias | reverse complement strand
TTTTAGTTCTTTCTCTCCATAGAGTAAAAATCACAGTTTAAAAGCAGAGAGCTAGGACTCAGGAGATGTAAATTCAATGTGCAGATTCATCTCTCTGCCTCAGCTTTCCAGTGTGTACATCAGAGACTGTCTCTCAGAATAGCAAAGGGTTTTATTATGCAAGGAAGGACAATATTATAGGACTGTATGATGATATAGTCAGAAAACATCCAAGATGAAAATATGTTTATATTAGGACATTATAAACATACGTATTTGTCCACTCAATTTTATTAAACATTTCTAAAGTAAGAAAATACCATTTTTCTTCTTTAAAAGCTCTGCTAACTATGTTTTCATGATGTCTGTGAAATTAAGGAGGCTCTTATTTGTTCCTCAGATGCAAATAGTTGTCTTTAGTTCAAATCTCTACAATCTATGCCGGCTGGATTAAGATGTGTGAAGGAAAGTTACTAACATGAAGAGATTAACTGTTCCTGGAGGAACTCAGGTCTCTGTTGGTCTTAAGGGACATCATGTTATGGCATAACTACAGTACTGTTAAATCTGTTAATTGTTATTTCCTAGTGGAGTGTTGATGATGGCCTTACCATTAGCTCCCCAGATTGTTCATCTGCTTCTTGAGCATGACTAGGGAATATTCAAAGGCTTGTTGTAAGATAGCACAGCCTTTCCAGATAATTTTCCAGATCCCTTTTTAAGGTAAACCATCCTGTCATATAGATTACTCCTGCATGGAAAACAAGTCTAACATTTCAGGCTGTGTGTAATCCTGCCTTTAAGTCAGTGAAGGGTATTTCTTTTTTAAGTTTTTAACCCTTAAACATTCCTGTGTAGTTATCATTGTTTCAGTTTGCTGGATGAGATGACAGCTGTTGCTTCTGGCTCTCTCCTCTGCTATTTCGCTTTTGTAAGGTTTCCTTTTGTACTTTATCTTTCTTTGTTCAGCTTTGTTCAGAAGCAAGAGTCCATCACTCCATTACTGGCACTTTCCCTCTGGTGAGGTATAAGCAGCTTTGTCTCACAGAACAAAATTAATCACTACGTTTCACAGGAAAAATGCAGTATCAGCATCATTAAAATTTGACTTAATGTTTAGTGCACAAAAAAAGATTGGTCTACGTTGTCCTTATAGAATGGATTACATAGCACTGACATTAGTAATCATCAGGTCAGTCTCATCCAGCAGGAGTCAAAATCCAGTCTGGTAGAAACATTAACATCTCAAAAATACATAATGCAGTGCTTCTCCTCAATATATTGATCATTTTGGCCTCCAATTCCATTCCTATTATGCAGTATAGATCCTCTGTATTTGGGCATAAGCTAGTGAAAGCTGATGTGGACTGCATCATCTGTACTCTT
>NW_010238037.1:0-4559 GCF_000690775.1 Eurypyga helias | reverse complement strand
TTCCCTTCAATTAAAAAAGGAGAATAACACAAATGTTCTGTGAGACTGACTTTTTTAAAGTTCATTGTTTATGATGTTTTTTGGATGATGTCTGTTTCTGCCCTATTTTTCACTGTTTTCCCATATTGATTCCATGTATAAGCTACAGCTTGAATAACTGAATGTGCCAATTTGGTACCAGGGTCCTTCTATGATAAAGACAACAGGTATGTTACACTATGATAAAGCACAGCATGTGTATGGATTAACAGATGGCTTCACAAGAAAAAACACAATACACATGAAAGTATGTCTGTTTTGTAGAGCAGAGGAATAATTTGGTAGTCAGGGATTCCTATAGGTAGAAAGCAGCAAAATACTACTAATAGGGCAACCTGAATAACTGGATGAAGATAAGACATGAAGGATGGGGAGGTAAGGATTAATAGCCGGTCTTTGACATGGAGGAGGGAAGACCCATTGGAGTGATTAAAAAGAGGGTGATGTAGTCAGATCCATGTATTGGAAGATAACTTTAAAGCAAACAAACAAACAAAAAAACCCACACACATTCTGAACATACTTGGAGGGGAGAAAATAGGTCAGGAAGGTAAAAATCTACAGTATTTGTGTGAAGCACAAAATACGATAATTGGACAAGTGTATTTGCCAACATACAAACTGTCATTGATTCCATGTAAATTTCATTTTTCTAGATAAAATGGATTTGCGTTATGGAATGTACTGTGGGACTTGCTCTCTGTCTTCAAACCTTATAAGAGTGCCTCATAGTATAGCATCTGAAGTGTTCAAGCCATCAAGACAATATACTTCTGTTCCTTTGAACAAAGGAGCCAGGCAAAACTAAAGGTCTAGTTGATTATTTCACTTACAAAGAAAAGATGATGCAAGACATCATGTAGTTTTGTTCATTTTCCATTCATTGATAACATGGCACAAAGTTTTGATTTCTTGAGCAAAAGGTGATCAGAAAATCAGCTGCAGTCTTCATGCTTTAATTCTTATATTTCCCTACCTGCCTTTGATTTAAAAAAAAAAAAAATCCCCTTATTGGTGTCATTGGAAACCCCATTCTGGTATTATTCAAGCTAAGGCTTCCTGGTTTTCCAGTGGCATCTCACATTGGGGGCAGTTTCAGATGGAGCTGCTGCTTTATGCAGGCAGCTTTGCTGGAGCTGGCTCTGCAGCCCTCACATAGCCCTGGCCCCAGCCCCAGCCCACCTCTGTATATAGGGCATAAAGATGGACTTCACACTCTCATAAGGATACAGCTGTATGGTATTAAACCAATTAGTTTCAGTGCAACTTAATCCAATTTATAAATTAAACTGGCCTAAAAATATTCAATATTGAAAATATTGACAGCAGGATGATTTTCTTTTTTCTTTCTTTTGTTGAACATCAACATCTATTTCCTTCCCCTTCAGCAGATACACTTCTTGTATCCTTTTCACCTTTGCTACATGATTCTTCACTAATAAATGGAACAGTAATGTATGTTTGATTTTGTTGTTTCACAGCTGCTTTAACATTCAAGTGCCTGGGAGACCAGTGGCCTGTATACTGCAGGGTGATAAGAGAGAAGAACCTCTGTCAAGACATGAGGTGGTATCAACGATGCTGTGAGACATGCAGGGACTTTTATGCACAAAAAATGCAGCAAAAGAGTTGACATCTATCAGGCTGGCTGACTCTCCGCTCTTTGCAATCTTGTTATTTATAAAAACACACAGGCCCGTACACACACATGCACGCTTCTTCAGACCAAATATTATCAGATTACATGTAATTTAATCAAATTAATTTATTTTTGCCTGCCAGACATCGTTAATTGTTTTGGTTAGACAGCCAACTTCTTTTATTCTCTGATGTTTTCATAACTAATTTTTATATGTACAATTTTAGATATGTTTATCAAAATTTTAAAAAAAGGTAACTAGTATTTTAAAGGTTTATTTTCATTAGAGTTGTCTCTCTGTTGCCAAAAAAAAGTCATGTTATCTTGAATTTATTTTAATTTAGCTGAATAGTTTTGTTGTATATGGAAATAAAGCCTTTTTCAATTTTATTTTATTTTTGGCATTCATAGTCAGAATTATCTTGTGTATTTTGCAACAGATCTTGAGGTGAGTAAGCTAACATTGAACAGGTTATTAGAGAATGTATTGTGAATTAAGTTCATTTTATTTAGAAACATACTGAAGGGGATAATCTACTGTAATTTATAAACAAAAAAAAATTAAAATAGCTAAGTAGGGATTTTGATCATTCTCATGGACACATACTTGAACACAAGTATTGAATCAATGAAACACTGTAGAGATTTACACTGAATCACTATTGCACTGTTTGAGGTAGTCTAGAGAAATGCAGTCCTAGGACTTGTACTATCCTATGAATCCATGTCTGTACTGTTTTAACATGTCGCTTGACTTTAAACATTTTGAAACAAAAAAAACATGCCCCTCTATACCCTTGTGTGTCCTCTTGCAGATTTGCAAATGGAAGAGTCCTTCATCCTCCACTTGTATGAATTAATCTGTTAAACATTTTCAATTCTCTGTTGACATTCTAGAAAATAACATTGTAATGCTACTTTAGTTTTATCTCTGTTTTATGAAAAAGTCTTTATAAAAATAAAATGTTTTACGGTTTTGTGAAACATTATGAAACAGCTAAAATTTTCCTTATGAGAAAATATTGTACATGATTCACATGATTTTAAAATTTTCAATAAAAAGTAAAGCTTCTTTTCTTATTTGCATTTTTTCTCTTTTGGGCATCCATGTCTGGTAGCTGAGTCCATCAGGCCCTACATTGCAACAGGTACAGCTACAGTAGTCCCTACAAAAATTGCCTCCTGCTTCTTGACTTAGACACCTTTCTGCAGCTGCAGACAGACATGACACTCTGTGAGCCTTCATATATGGAATAATATTCTGTGGAAAAGAAGTTATTTATTTCAAGTGAGTCCTGTAACCACTGAACTTGGCAAGAGGATGAAGACAGGTCCTCTGCCTCCATTTTGTGATGCCGTTGGGCTTGCTCTGAGAATATGTAGAAGAGCTAACTCTGAAAGCAAGACAGCCAGAAAAAATAAGTCTGAAAGGCATCATATTTTCTAATCAGTGCAAAAAGGAAATGTATCTGTATTGTAGTGATTGTTCCTTTTCATTCTCTGCACAGACTCTACTGTATGGAAGTAGTGTAAGTATCTACACAGAATTTAATACACTGAGGCCCCCAGTCAGGGCTGTGTTTCTGTCCAGGAAGAATACATAGCAGCAGTCTTAACTCCCACTGAGCAACTAATGCAGGTGCTTTCAAATAGTTATACAGTCAAAACCTTTGGTTTGGCATCTTACTACAGTTCATTCAAAAACTGCAACTTTAATGATGTGCTAATGTATGATTTTAAGTAGAGTATTGTCTGGTTTTAAAAAGCAAAGAAGGAAAGAAAAATAACTCTGACATCATGGAATGTAAAATTATATTTTATATAATTAAAAAGTTTCAGTGCACAGAAAATTTAGTTGCTCTTGGTCATAACTCCTCAATGGCACAGACATGCATTTGAAAGTCTAATAAAATTATTGTATTTGGCAGGCAACAGAAACAATAATTGTTTTAAATTTTATGCATAATTACTTAGTATTTGGCCCTGCTAATACTCCTGCACTTGTTTGAATCACAACTAAAAATGAAGCTAAAGAAAGATGTCCCCAAACTAGGGGCCAGAGGACAGTCTTTTATCAGCCAGGGATATCATCTGCACAATTTTGAATGTTTATGCTCTGCTGCTTCTGAATATTCCACTAACAAATATGTCAGCTTTATCTCAAAATGGAAAACTACATTTTAACTCTGCCTGTATCCATTGATAGCAGATGCGTGACTTGTGCTGAAATCATCTTCCCATCGCACATATAACATCATAAAAGACATTTGAATGGGAACCTGGGATGGAAAGTTGCACAGTAAAATGCTGTTCTTTTTAAATGTAATAAGTGAAATCAGGATGTTACAATGCTGATACCTCTGGCTCGGATTCCTTAAGCATCTGTAGTGCAAAACTATTAATTAGATATGAGTGAATAATTTTGAAGCAGTTTTGTGTCTACATAAACAAAATGCCTCTTCCTTTTCTGCATGAATTTGAAAGCAAGTTAATTTCAGTGCTGCGACACACTCTATCATCATTCTTAGAATCATCACAGACCAAAATACATGTTTTGTCAGAATGGTAAGAATGTTTTGAGAACATACCCTGCCTGTGGCCTGGGTCCCAGGTTCTTTTTCATCATCTATCCCTCTGCATTCCTACCTTTTTGTAGAATTGTAGAATGGTTTGGGTTGGAAGGGACCTTAAAGATCATCTAGTTACAACCACCCTGCCATGGGCAGTGACACCGTCCACTACGCTAGGTTGCTCAAAGCATCGTCCAGCCTGGCCTTGAAGACAGCCAGGGATGGGGCATCCAGAGTTTCTCTGGGCAACCTGTACCAGTGCCTCACAACCCTCTCCATGGGTGGTGAATTTCTTCCTGAAATCTAATCTA